>NC_031771.1:511286-582870 GCF_001522545.3 Parus major
AACACTTTCTCACTGCACTGGCCATGAGAGATGTCCATCACAAGACGTGTAACAGAAAGAATGTACTCATATCTATGTTTACAGTTACTGTCCTGGGAAAGTCTTTAGAAAACCATGTCAGCAAGCTCAGAAGCTGAGCTTTCGGGGCGACAGTTCCTGTTGCGTCATAGGGATGAACCGGAAGTAGAAAGCAGCCGTATGGAGCCCCACACAACAGGTCACAGAAGCTACTGGAGGAGGAGGATCAAGCCAACTTGCTGAACTCAAGGCTCTTCAATTGGCCCTGAACATTGCTGAAAGAAAGAAGTGTCCAAAGCTCTACCTCTACCCTGATTCATGAATGACAGGCAATGCTCTATGGGGATGGCTGGAAAGATGGAAAAGGGCCAATCGGCAGCACAGGAGAAGACCAATCTGGGCTGCTGTTGAGTGGAAAGACATCACTACCAGGGTAGAGAAGCTGCCTGTGAAAGTCTGTCATGTAGATGCCCATGTACCCAAGAATCGGGCTAATGAGGGGCATCAAAACAATGAGCAGGTAGATCAGGCTGCAGAGATAGAGGTGTCAAAGACAGACCTAGATTGGCAACACAAGGGAGAGTTGTTCCTTGCTCATTGGGCCCATGACGCCTCAGGTCATCAGAGTAGAGATGCCACCTATAAGTGAGCATGAGACTGAGGGGTGGATCTAACCATGGACAGTATTTCCCAGGTTATCCATGATTGTGAGACGTGTGCTGCAATCAAGCAGGTGAAGCCGCTATGGTATGGTAGGCAGTGGTCCAAATATAGGTATGGGGAGGCCTGGCAGATTGACTACATCACACTGCCCCAAACCCGCCAAGGCAAGCGCTACATGCTCACAATGGTAGAAGCCACCACTGGATGGTTAGAAACTTACCCTGTGCCTCGCGCCACTGACTGGAACACCATCCTGGGACTTGAAAAGCAGGTCCTTTGGAGGCATGGTACCCCTGAGAGGATTGAATCAAACAATGGGACTCATTTCAAAAACAGCCTTATAAACAGCTGGGCTAGGGAACATGGCACTGAGTGGGTGTACCATATCCCTTATCATGCACCAGCAGCTGGAAAAGTTGAATGGTGCAATGGCCTGCTTAAAACCAGCTTGAAGGCACTGGGTGGGGGAACTTTCAAGAACTGGGAGATTAATGTAGTAAAGGCTACATGGCTAGTGAACACCCAAGATTCTACTAACTGAGCAGGTTATTTGAGCCCTTAGGAATAACAGATGGAGATAAGGTTCCAGTGGTACATATGAGAGATATGCTGGGGAAACCTGTTTGGGTTAATTCTGCCTCCAGCAAAGAAAATCCCATTTGTGGAGTTATCTTCTCTCAAGTTGCACCTGGTGGGTGGTGCAAAAGGACAGAGACACCCGGTGCATACCTCAAGGGGACCTTGTTTTAAGATGAACTACCCATGACACTGTGCTTGTATCTGTATGTACATATGTATATAACTAAGGTAGTGGATGTAGATATAATTTAAAGGTTTAAAACCTGTAACATTTTGGTATGGGAAAAAATTCAGGGTGGATAATGTTGAGGGTTGGGTGACCTTCCTTTGGTTCCATCTCACCTATGGAAATTTTTGCCCATTAGTTGCAGAGATACCTAATTGCAGATACTTGTTGGGTGCTTGAGAAACACAGGGAGTTTGGCTGGGCCCAGGGGGAAGGGGGGCAGGAAAAAGAGAGGGCAGGGGCAGCTGGGGTCTGGCTAGTTTCTTGGGTTGGAGAGCAAGACATTCTTGGAGCTGTTGAGGCTTGGAGAAGGGACTTTGCCATCACCCAGACAGAGGAGCTGCTGCTGCTTCATGTTGTTCTTGATCTTATTGTTCTTGTTGTTCTTGTTCTTGTTGTTCTTGTTGTTCTTGTTGTTCTTGTTGTTCTTGTTCTTGTTCTTGTTCTTCTTGTTCTTGTTCTTGTTCTTCTTCTTCTTCCTTCTTCTTTCTTCTTTCTTCTTTCTTCTTCATTGGTGGGCCTTGCACCCACTGTCCTTTCGGGATGTGTGGCAGTGCCAGCCACTGCCGTGGAGCTGCTGATACACCTCATCCACCGGCCCAGGACCTCTGCTCATTCCTGCTGTTCCAGCAAAGTGTTCCTCAGAGCTCTGCTGAAGCACCAGGACTGACTGCCCAAGGGGATTTGTGAAGCAAAGCCTCTCCTCCATCCCTTCCCGTCTCGGCCGAGAGGGCTGTCATGGGGTCTCTGGTTCTGTTTTGTTGTTAATGCTGTAGTTATTGCTGTTTGTGTGCCTTGTTATATATACTAGTAAAGAACTGTTATTCCTATCCCCAGATCTCTGCCTGAGAGCCCCTTGATTTCAAAATTATAATAATTTGGAGGGAAGGGGGCCTACATTTTCATTCCCAGGGAGGCCCCTTCCCTCCCTACCTTACCCCAAGGCAGTTGGATATGGGGACTTTTCCCTAAACTACAATAAATTGCATGGTCTCAAATTTTAACGAGAGGTTCTTCATACTTTTTAATACTAAAACACTGTAGTAATGTTATCAATGAATGATAATGCATCAGAAAACACTTATTTTTATGGACACCTAGAATTTGGGTGAATGTCACGATCCACAAGGTGGGATTCGTGATGTGGTTCCTTTATTCGATCTTAGAGTACAAAGGATTATCAGCAAACCAGGGACTTAAACAGCAAAACACATTTTGAGTGCTCATCAGCACTAATATGCGATAGAGGGAAAAGAGGAGAAAGCAAAGCATAAGAAAAAGAGAGTAAGCGGATTATAGCTACCAACGTTGAAGTCCACTCAGCTGTCCAATGACGCAGAGTCTTCTGTCCATTGGGGAGATCTCAAAGGAAGGTAAGTTTGGGGTGTATTTTATAATCTTTTACAAAGCGAGGGGCACAAGGCCAAAACCAGAGGAGATTGATGACCATGGTGATGAGGCCCATTACTCAGGGGGGCAGGCGTGTGGTACAAGTCTCTACTCACCAGCCAGAGCAAGGGCAATGTACCAATTGAACAATTGGTATTTTGCCAAGACCTAGAAACTCAGCAGTAAAACTTTTATTTCTTAGTGCAGATGATTCTATTTTAAATTGAAAACACGCTTTCTAGCCCCTGTCACCTAAGTTTTTTAACTAAGTTGCTAAGTTGTTTGTTGAGCTAAGGAGATGTAAGAAGCTAGATTTTGCAATACGGATAACTGCAAGTAACTTGTCTAGATTCTCCAGATGTATTGGAAATACTAAGGAATTTGTGTAGGCTTGAAAGCTGACAGAGGACAATTCCTGTTCTTGTGAGATTTATAGCATAGGTCTATAAATGCTGTAATATAATTGAGGTAAAAAAAATGGTCATATATTACTGAGGTAGACTTTTGGTGTTACATTTCCTAGAACTGCACAGGAAATCTGTTTTTTAAGAACAGTAAACTTTTTTTAAGTTTTTCTTCTGTGTGAGAGTCTTTCAATACAGACACACGCAGAAAACACTCTTAGCTGTGTGGTTTTGTTACTCTAGGGAAGGGGGAAAAATTGAGATGGATTTGACACTTCTTTTTTATGGTGTCACAATGGTCTATGAAAAACATCACAAAGAATTTCACAAAGTAGAACAGAAAAGGTAACAGTTCTAACAATGACTCTTAATTGGTGAGAATTAAAGTGATTCTAATTGCAATTTATCTAAAAGTTAATTATCCTGACACGACTTAGTCAGATGCAAATGCATCTGACTTGCAGAAAATAACTTCTCAGACCTCAATGATGAGAAGCTAAGGCTGATGTCTAAATCACAGTTTCTACTTAATACCCTAACAGTTGCAAGTAAATATTGAATTAAGTTTGTAAAGAACTGCTTTTCTAACATCTACTGCATTTAAAATATTTTTAATAGAAGCTAAATAGGCTGGTTTAGAATAAAAGATGTAGAAGAGACATAGCTGGATGAGCAAGTGTTTTGTCAATGTACACATGTGGATAAAAAGCATCTTAGCTTTGTTGCTTTTCCTTTTTTCATACTCTAGAGGTCTTCTAAAGAGATCCAGTTCCTGGGGGTAAAGTTTTAGTTCAAATAACTTTAATTTAAATTGGCCATCTTTCATATTTTTGTCCTTTTCTTCTAATTCTCCTTGCAGAGTGCATTGAGTTTTGTGTATAGAAATTCTATCAAATTCTATACTAACTTAAATAAGTCACTTATTTCAAGAAATTTGGTTTGATGTGATGTCCAACATTTTTCATCATTTCTAAAGGCTCCATGACTTTCATGTCTATTACAAGATAAGGTCAGATAGTTTACAGAGAAAAATTCTGCAAGTGCAGAGGATCTTGACACAAATTATATTTTACAGATGTCAATAATGTTGTCTAGTTTTGTATTTTTGGGGTATAATTATATATATTTCCAGATGACTCCTTGCTGATGATCAGGTTTTTTACTCCATTTTTATTTTTAAATCAAATGAATAGTAATAAGATTTCCTTTTGATTTAAGCATATTAGGTTAGCATCTTATAAGAAACTGGAAATGTGAAAAGGTAAGTAAAGTTTAAACTCTTCAGGTAATTTTGAAGAAGAATATCTAGGTTCTAGGATCAACAGATTAGGCTATTAATGACTAACATTAGCTTCTTTGCTGACATACTTCAAAATTCCTACTTACATACTCAATGGCATACTCGATTCCTACTTTAACTTAATTATGGGATTCTGTTTTGGGTATGTATGCGTCTCGGTAGCTCATGACAATTCCATTAATAAACTTTACTTTCTTCTGAATCCAAATACAAAATACTAATTGAATGTTATTTTTTAACCAGAAAAGAGCTTAATATTGTCTGTTATTCGTAGGAAAACAGATTTTCATAATGCTTTCTGTTGAGAACAGCTCCAGAACTAAAAGGTAGTGTGACTGCCTAGTCACAGTGGGTTCTGCCCAGTTCCAACAGTTAAAATTTAATCAAGCAATACCTGCAAAAACTTGGAGAGTAGGTAGGACTTCTGCAGGCTCCCATTAGGGCAAGAAAATCCCTGAATATTCAAGAAGAAATGGTAAAAAACTAAATATTAACTCTGATGAAGTTGCTGGCAACATTGCGTTTTTTGACTGACTGTAGAGTTTGCCAGTGTTGGATAAATTAGCTTAATAAGCCATAAAAAGTAATGTTTTTAAGTCTCAAGAAGAACCAGCTCAGTTTTTTCTTCTGCTATGTACAAGGTACTCAGAGATTCTCTCTTGGAGCTACTGGCTGATGGAGTGGTTACTGACACTACAACTTGGTATTTGATTTCTCATGATCAGTGTAATTTAAATAATAAATAAAAATATAAAAAAATAAGGAATTCTTGAGGACTTATTATGCTTTAGAAAGCATGAAAACTACATAGCTTTCTACTTCCTGAATTAAGAATTGTAATAATACTGCATTATTTATTAATTCTTTCTGGTTGCTTTGCTATTCTATGACTAAATAGAGAGTTTTATGTCTGATGTAATATATGAAAAGATACAGATTTATTTCACTCATTCATTAAACACATAACCATTTTCCTATGGTTTTAATATCCATATTAAAAATATTTTTTCTCTTCTTGTTCAGTACATTCACACATATTTGTTGTTAATTCTTTATAGTATGCTGTTAAAAACATATTTTATGGAAAGTTTTTAGCTCTTCTCAACTATAGCCGCTATAGTATATATATTAGTACAAGGAATATTCGGTTAGGGAGTTTCTGGATGTACTTTATATTTTATATGATGGAAATCTAGGCAATCATGGCTTTAAAAGGCCTGAAAGAAAAAGGCCATGAAAGAAAAGTATTTATCCTTTTTTGGTTCTCTTTTCACGACTTAGTTTTTTTTTCGTTGTGCTCATTTAAAGTGTTGGCTGGTATGGGCCGGTGGTTTGGTTTTGTGCTGAACACAGGATTGATAATACAGAGATGTTTTTGTTATTGCTGAGCAGGGTTTACACTGAGCCAAGGCCTTTTCTGCCTTTTTGTACCTGCCGTGCTGATGAGGAAGCTGGGAGTGCCTGGGAGGGTGGGAGACCAGCTGATCAAAGGGATGTTCCAGACTGCATGAAGTCATGGTGTGGGCCAGAGCTCAATAAGTGTTTTTAGTGAGAACACTATATTATAGAAGTAATATACTATTATATTAAAACTGAACACTCTTGACTATTACTAAGGTCAATTTCAAATTACTTGTAAACTCTTCTTTTGAACTGTCTTTGCAAAGGCTCTTGTCTCACTAAAACTAAGGAAAAACACAGGAAAAACCCAAGCAAACCTAAAACCTAAAACAATGCAACTTTATTCTAGCATTCATTTTCAAATCTGGAAAAAATTATATTTCATTTATATTTGCCTTTTGACCTTATATAGAAATTATGTATTGAATTTTTGATTGAAGCCAATCTCAGCAGTTGTCCATATGTCTGCCATCCTTTTTCCTGCTGTTAAGAGGTTAAACCCCCTTTTCCCAAATATTAATTCAAACAGCACATTTTTTTGTTAAGAGATTCGCGTGCAACCCCCTTGTCCTTCAAGAGCGCAGAGTTAATAAAGCAAATTTTCTCTAGGAAACTTATAAAATTATGACACTGCTTCAGAATGATTTGTAGGTTTTGTTGCAAAAACATATGCTGTTGTTACGGAACACTGGGGTTAAAGATATTAATTTTTTCTGTTTTTTAATCTTACCTGGGTTTTGCGTTGTTGGTGTTTTTTGTTGTTATTTTTGTTCATGTCTGTGATAAATAGAGACCCTTTTGTTCGACTAAACATGATGTTCTGTAATGCTATGTTGTGTAAAATCACGATTACATTGAAGGTTGATACTGACGCTGGCATAATTATTATGGCCTTGCCGAGATTCTTTGAATTCCAGAAAGCCACCGCGATTAAACACCTCCGAAAGGGGTAGAAGGTCAGAGGAAAAAAGAATCTTGTGATCACAAGAGGGCAGAAGAAGACCAGAAAAAAAACCCTGAAGGCTGGAAGGACGCAGCCGCAAAGAGAACTCACAGGAAAATACTCAGCAGAAGAGCCGAACAGATAAAAGGGAATGCGGGGGGGCACGGAGACACGGCCAGAAGTGGGTTACTTTCTGGCCGCCAGCGCGCTGTGATTTGCTTATTATCTTGCTTGCTATAATTAATAAAACTTTTCTTTAATCAATTTTAACACTCTCTCGAGTGTATTTATAACAATGTCTATTTCCAGTCTGCAAAGCTACTTCTGTAGAAAATAATAAATTGTCTGTATCAACCACTGATCCTGGAATGTCAGCTTGCACTGCAGTGAATTTGATATTGTTTAAATTGATAGTAAACTTGGGTTTATCTAATGTTGGTTCATTCTTTAAATGCTGTTAGAAAAATCTTAAACTTTGTAGGCCAGGAAAAACTTATCAAAACTTATTGTCTATATTATTTGTCAAACAACCCATGTTTATACTTGTGTAAAACTTCAGATGTGGAGAGGCAGGAGAAAATTAAAATGTAAACCTTGGGTTTGCAAGAAAAACTAAGCTTGATAGGTACTAACTTCTATGAAAAGCTTGTCTGCAGTCCTACACTTAAGTGGCTTTAATATCCACCAGTCCACAACTATAACATGCACTAAATTATACTTGATTCATAAAAAATAGGATTTTTTTTTTAATATAGCAGATTTAGGGCTGAAAATTTTTATTATGGTTGTCCTTAGCCTGTAGGTATTCAATAGGGGTTAATGGATCCTGCAGACTCCTTTTTGGAGGATATGATGCTTCTGTAAATATTTTTAAAAGTAGGTCCTGCCTGTATTTTTCTGGGCTGCCAAAAAATTCTTAAATAAATTTATTTCTGGAGTAAGAAACTGTAAATGTAAAAACCGAAATAGTACTGTGATAATGTTTAGCTTTCTTACTCAAGTCTTGTCCTATTTGCAATGTAGCACAGTTTAGAGCGATTTCCCCCTTCCCCCACTGGACTATTGGAATACTGTGTGTATATTCCAGACTTTGTATTGGTGAGACAGACATACAGTAGTTTTTCTTGAAATATAAATAACTTGTAATTATCAAATGGCCACTTTATGAAAAGCTGTAACATGAGAAAATAATGCTACTGTCAGGAAAATTAATCCACAAACACCAGAGGTTTATGTCCAAAAAGGAGACAGAGAAGACCTTTTACTTTATTCGAATAAAGGAAGAGGCCATGGGGCATTCTCCTGGGGTCTCAAATTTTTGGAGGGCGCAGCCTCCTTTTTATCCTGATTTCCCAGCCACATGTTCCTTCTCTCTTTCCCCATTGGCTGAGGTACTTGAGAGGTACAGACTTCCAGGAATGCCTGATACCTAAGATTTCCCTCTAATGTATAACCCCCCTCTTAATTTTTAACTCTTGTGAAATTTATGGTGTTTCTCCAGTGTCCTTTTCATCTTTCACTCATTCAGTAGAATTGTTTCTATTATCTCTCACAGATAGTTTCATCTTATCAGCAGACCCACAGCTTCTTTGTAAAGACAAACCTGTCATTCCTTTCACTACTTAACCAATAGTATTAAGGGGGCTAACTAGATGAAGAAAATTGAACTTTTTAAAAAAAAATTGTAACAGCATGGATCTTAACAAAAACCCAAGCAAAATATTTCCATTTCACTATCCACTCTTTGGCGGAGAGAAGATTAAAGGCTTACATAGTATTTTAATTCTGAAGTAGCCTCAAACTTCTGAGAAGTCTTAGTTTAGAAGCATCATATGTCTACTAGTAGGTTTCCTCATGTTTCTTATATGTTTACATGCTTTCACTGATGCTGCAATGGACAGATTTCTGCAGAATGCTTATATGTTGTTTCATCATCAGATCTCAGATGTGAAAGTAAAGATTGCAGTAATTATTTTTCTAAAGCATTATTTCAGATTAGAAAATAATGTGCTGTGATAGAATATGTTGCAGATGATTGTATATTTTGCCTTACTTTGTTTTATATTAAATTCTTAGGAATTGTCAATTTGAAAACCAGAAATTATAATTTTATAATAAGTTCTAGCTGGATCAGGGGAAGGGATGGTGGTAGAATTACTGTGAGATTAATAGCAATTTTGTTTCAAAATAAAAAATAAGTGGTTCTGATTCTTATCCTTTTGTTGTAAAGGTAAATGGAAAATCTGGGTAGAGGAAGGGTGTGTATGTGTATATGACTGGTTTCACTATGCGTCTAGATAGGATTATGTGGTAGTTGTCCTGATGGAAGACTTCTTCATTTACTATATTCTTATCTTGCTTCCTAAACAGCCTGTGTCAAGCTCAGTAAGTTTCTCAGAAAATTAAAGATGTCAATGATGTTTGAGACAACCTTCTTGTTCTTTCTTTTTCCTTTTGCAGTTGGACACAAATTTGTGGTTTCCAAGTCTAGATAAGGACACAATTTGTCATTCATTTTGTCTTTCCATATATATTTTTCATGTATTGTGGATTGACTTTGTCGTGATGTCATGAAGATCATTGTGATCTACTGTAATGTAGTTTTACAGTCTATTATACAATTAGTTTTTGCATTAAATATATTAATTAATGCATATTAAATATACATTAAAGAAATGTTTAGTTTGCTGTCTCAATACTCCCAGTCAATAAACTTTTGTAGGTCAGTCAAATGACTGCTCAAGCACATACAAAGTAACTTACATAAATAGTGTGTGTGGCTCTGATGGTGTTTCACTGCACCTAACAATAAAAATGGACTCCAGAGTCTAAAAACATTATGTCTAAAAACATACATTTATATATATGTATTATTATTAAATTTAATTGCAAAATTATTGCTTTTACTGCAGCTGCTATTTCAGCTATTCAATATTGAAAGAGTGCTGACCACCAGCAAAGTCTGTTTAAATTGTTCACTATAATTCTGATGTGCCCTTCTAAAGGCTTATTACTGATTGCACTTGGAGATGATGCCAGGAATTTTAAAACAGCTGATTCTAATTTAATCTTTCTTTCTTTGGAATATTTTAGTTATATTCCTTTGTCTTTGAGATAAGTGTAATTTGGTACAATACTGTCTGAATGTGGAGCAAGGGCCAGATTGCCTTATGGTGCCTTAGATGGAATGACAATTCTAGCACTAGATGTAGAACTCAGAGAGTATGGCATAATGGACAAAAGAATCAATGTCTACATCTAGTTAAAACTGAATAAAAATGTTGAATAGGTAGGCAAAAACTGGGAAAATAGTAGATCTCTGGAAAGAAGTAACACAGATAACATTTACATTTTTGCTAGCAATGGTTCTCTAAACTACTTGTATGCACTACACATAAAATGTGCAGTCTAGGTTTCAAGAATGGATATTTTATTCTCAGAGTAACCAACTAGTAGCATTGAATATTGAATGACTTCAAAATGTCAACTTGGGGATGCATCATCCTTGTGTTTGACTGGTACAACTAGGAATACAGTAAGAGTAGGAATTCTTTTAGTTATTTGCGAACACTTTTCCCTAAAAGTGTAAAAGATAAAGTGGTTTCATTTTTTGTTTCTGGTATATTTCTATTTCTGAACTACAATGAAGTCACACTGAAGTTGCCAAAAACCAAGGGCCACTAAAGGCCACTTAACCGCCATGAAGCTACATTATTTGAAATCCAAGTAGTTAACCTGTTGAGATAAAATTTCAAAATCATCTTTGGTGTCTTCCCTACCCTTACCCCCAGCAGAACTTTACACCTTTTGGAAATTCAAGTCAGTATAGACTGTCAATTTCTTAGATTTGTAAGACAAGAAGTTTTGACAGGTTTTTTGGGAAAGAAGGAGATTATTTCATTGGGATGCTGAAATAGCTGGAATTTCTTCCACAGTAGAAAAGCGGAATTAAAAGAACTGCTTATCACTGTTCCAAAGAGCCTGTACAAAAAGAAAGATAGCAAAATTTCAATATTGAGAATTATGCAGGATATTTCATTTCCAAGTAAAGGTAATACTTTTTGAAGTTAGAGAATAGATGTGTGTTATAGCTTTTTGATAAATAACTAAATTTAGTGCTCAAACTCGATAAATTAGTAGGAAGGTTTCACAGACTGCTGTACTATATTTCAGTGCTCACCTGGAAAACCTCACTTTTTTATTGCTGGTCTTTTATGACAGGAAAGTGCCAGAGAAAGAACTATGTGACATTAATAGGGTTTTGGTTAATACTTAGGGTTTTTTTCCCAGCTGAAAAATATACACAGAGTACTGCTTTATAATAGGATGTAGCACTAATAGCCAAAAGTGCAAAATATGCACACATTCCTTGTTATTCAGCCAGTGTTCTGTCTTGTGTTCTGCACTACCTGAATTAATTACGACTGCTAAGGTGCTTTTTTATTTTTTTTACGATGACTCCTTCTTAAGACTGGTCTCTAGGCATAAATAGATTGGAAGATGTTCAATTAAGATGCCTCTCCCATTGAATTCTCTGTCTTGTAGTCAAGTCTTTAAAGGTTTGAGATGCTCTATGTGCTTTGGATAAATTCAAGTCACCACAGCTGTTTTTCTCATTTGTGTTTAGTCTTTGCTAAACCTTTCATAACTTCAAGTGCAGTTTTTCACTTCAGATTGAAGGGGGGAAGAACCTACCACTGATATTGTCGATACCCATATCTTTCTCCATGTCTATGTTGCTGTCTCAATCAGAGTCTCAATATTCCTTTTTCTCCATCTGTTGGACTTCCTGATATGGAATTGATATGAATTCCTTCATGTATGAAAATGAAAAAGAGCCATCTGAAGGCCTGAAACTCAGGTTCCTTGCTATTTGTTTAGTAGTCCTTGTTATTTCTTATCCAGCAATAAGTCAGCACCAGGTAAATAGAAGATAAGGGATTTTTCTTTCCCTCCTTGCATATAGGAAGAGACACATTGTATGGCTACAGCATTTTGTCTTCATGTTTTCATATAATTTCTAGTACTTCATGAAACTAAAACCAGCTTACGAAACATTTCTACTTTCCAGAAGTCCTCACAATACACATACCAAAAAGACCATGTGTGACTGAACTATTTCTACAGAAATCTGCTTTCAAGAAGTATTCTCTGACTGTATATTTTCCAGCAGTTTATTATTTCAGTCAGGTCAACCACAGACTTTTCTAGATGGAAAATACAAGGCTCTGATATTACACTTTAGTGATTGGATGCTGTTGGGTAGAAAAATTATCTAATAAAGTGCATTAGTGTCTATTGTGGTATGACATCTGTCAGGAATGCTGCTTTGTTTTGTACTTTCATGTAACCTGTATCCATTACATGTTTGGGTTTTTTGCCTGAAAGTCGCTATGAACTTCTGAGAATAATTTCACTTGGAGTTTTTTTTTCTTCTTTCTTGAACTGATTAGAAATAGGTCTAAAATTTCAAAAGCTGCCTGAACATTCTGAATGCCAGATTTTCCATTAATTTCAAATTGTATAAGTGGCTTTGAAAAAGACAGCACAAAGGCTAAGTTACCCTAGGGTGACATTTCAAATTTGCTGAGGTTGATGGAAAAATCTAAATTCATTTGAACAAGACTAAGGAGTTTCCCATACATGGTGCTAGGATAAGGCTCTAAACTAGTCAAAAATCCAGCCATCTGACAAAAACAATGAATCAAATCTTTAATATTAAGGGAGATGATCTCTGTTCATTTGAATGAAGTAAACCTCACACTTAAAGGTAGGTACTTTCATACTTTCACTGAGTGAGAGACTGAGAGATAGTTTTGTTTCATTAGAGTGGTAAAACTTGCCTAGATTGTCAAGAGGTACAGTGCTGAAATAGCATGAAGCAGAGAGGACTTGACATTTCTCCTTAAATCTGTTGTGATTTGGCTTTATTTCTGTGAAGATAATTTGTAAAAGGAAAGGTCAAATAATCTCATAAGTAGATATCTGTCTTAAGCTAGGTAGGTAGTGGGTGTAGATAGCGTAGCCATTTATACTGCAAGCTTTCATAGAGAAAGTGAAAATTCAAGTAGGAATTCAATTTAATAGGGATTGTCTTTTCAGTTGAAAGTATTTTGCTTTAAACAAATGTAGTCCTTTCCAAAAAGTTTAAGAGGCATAACTGAAGTCACTTTTGACAGGAAATGAACTATATGCATAAACTCAAATAAATGCTGTATTTTATAGGCTCCAGCCTATGAAATCCAACAGTATTGTTGAATAGCAATTTCTGACAGGTATGCATATGCTTTCATAATGCACTTTCACTAGACCTAAGGGCCAGAGAACTTCATCATCTTCTGAAGTATTAAGTAGCAAAATCCTTTACTGGATTTTTCCTCTTATTAAGAAACATCTATTTATTTGCTGAGTTGAAAGAGACCCACAAGGATTATAATTTGTAATGTATGCAATGATAGAGTTCCTTTTTTAAATTAAATATTTCTTATGTCACTTACATATCTCAAGACAATTGAAAAGATGAATAGAAATAATGTTAACCTGCCCTTCACTTTTATAAGCTTTTCTGGATCTGTTTTCTATGTCTTGATAGTTTTATGAAATAATGAAATTCATCCCCCTCCCTCTTCTAAGATAATACACAAAAACACCCAAAACAACTGCACATGCAAAGGTAAACCTTAGGTATTAAGCTTATTGAGGCATAGAGAAGTGCTTGTAAATTGAAAGAGAAGAAAGGTAACAGTTAAACTATTCATTACTGATCTGAGAAACAAATCCTAGAATGACAAGGTGTGACTAATGAAAGTGGTAGTTGAAAAAGATCAGACTACTTTATTTTCATTCTGCCTTTTGTTTGCTCTGCAGGTATTACAGAAACCTTTTAAAAAACAGACCCACTGTGGTTTTTTTTGTTTCTCTATATATTAGGATATAATATTGACAGAGTTTCTGTGTACCAACCTCTTTATATTTCTAAATTTTAGAGCCTGATTTCAATGCCACACTGCGTTAATAATTTATATGAGTTCTGAATCAAACAAGCAATCCTATTACTAAATAAAAACATTCCTCTACCAGTTCTCTTGTTTTTAATGTTCATGTAATCAATAGTAGAGATTGATTTTTTTCTGGTTTTGTATATTGGCCTAGTTAGAAATTTAATAGGTGCATTGGGAGAACTGGTTCAGTTCCATTCAGAAGTAAATATAAAAATCTATTAAAAAATAAAATCCAATTTTCTATATTAAAGAAACCCATTTTCAAATATTTTTTTTAATTGAATTATAAAGCTTATTAAAATGAGGATATTCTTCAAGTGCTACAGACTTTACTATTTTTTTTTAATGAAATCAATGATATCCAACTGTGTTACCATGTTAACATGCTTTCATGATTTAAACAAAAATGATATAAGAAAGCTATGGAACAGGATATTTTTTCTTTTGTAAAACATGCTAGAAAAGTTTTAGCTAAAATCCTTCCATTATATCTGTCAATAAATATTTTAACTTGCAGCTCAAATATGAATTTGTGAATTGAACCATTTTTCAGTTAAACTTGAGACATCAAGACTGCTTCAGTTGTGGGAAACAGCATTTAAAATAACCAAGTTTCACAGGTTTTCTCCCTTTGTGAGGTTTTTTTCTTTCATCCTTTTAATTTTACTTAATTTTTATGAATTATCAGTAAAATACAAGAGAATGCCCAATTTTTAAATGATTGAGGTATAGGTAGGAGCACCCCAGTCTACAGATTCTGGATTCATCTGCATCAAATTTAGGGATGTCAAATTTATCCTTTTTCTACAAAAAAACAGAAACCATCTGGTTTAGAGCTCTGTGTAATTGTATCCAGAACATCAATCCTGCACAAAATCTTGGTTTCACAGGCATCAAGTCCATGTGCCCCTGACTTCTTGGAGGCATCAATGGTAGTGATTTTTGTACCTATATGCAAAGTAGAAATTAGGGTTTGTGATATTTTTTGTCACCCACCCAATAACAAAAAGGTTCTTTGATTTAAATCTTCAACTTATCACCCCCTTTATCCTTGACCTTCTTTCTCTGTTTAGCCTATGAATGAGGATGTTATGGATGAATTAAAAGAATAAAAACTTTACTTAAAAATGGTGGCCTAATTTGTGTTGAGCAGTTATAAAATTGAATGCAGCCAGAAAACGATTTAAATTCAGACAGTTAGTTCAAATTTGATGGATCAAGACTGAAGGAAAATGGATTCCTTCAAGACATTAGCAAAGTCCTTGTTTTGTGTGCTAAAGATTACTTGAATTTCTTACTGTTTCAATAATTAAACTTGAAATATAATAAACTAATTCCAAATAAGTGTGTTTGGCAACTTCATCATCTTTGTATTTTAGGATTCAACAGAGCATTTCATCTTATTTGATTTATTGCAAAATTTTTTTTACTTGTGAATACTAAAATCTTTGAACATGTTCCCTGTAGTGGCATTTGAGTGCAGTCAATATCTTATCATGAATACTGGCTAACAAAAAATACTTTAAAAATGCAATAACATCTTGAACTTTTTTATTAGAAAATTATGTATGCATTTAAATATTTGTGAAGTTAAATATATGACCAAAAAGAACGCTTGCATTTTCACTCTGACTTAAACACAGTCATTCTCATTCTATATGTCTTTTGCTCTGTACATTAAATATTGAAAAATTATGTTGGCAGTGAGGTTGAGCACTGTTGCTGAGGATACTTAGAACTGATCTCAAATTATTAAAATGGAAACCTAAACCAAGGTTCTGACTGCTTAAACCAGATTTTAGCTCTGTCTTTAGATAAGCAGTGCCTAACTCTGTCTTCTTCCTATCTTGTGCCTTTTGTTTACCTGTAGTTTTGTGACAGAAAACTAAGAAGACAAAAAACTTCTTGCACAAGTAGGCAAATGTTAATCTCAGTTAATAGGAAAAAAATGTTGTACATACTCCAGTAAATATCCCATCTCAAGGGTACAGTGAAGAACATGGAGAAATTAAAGCAATGGACTACTCTTCCAGCTTATGGAATGTATTGTGTATCCTTATGGTAGTTGTATTACTTTGTTGAATCCTTTAAAGAGGAGCTGTGAACTTGAGCTAGACACAGTAATTGACATCTCATGAGTAGCCTTCATTCTAAATGTAAATTCTACTTAAAAATGAGCAACATTTACAGCTATTTGCCTAAGACTATAAGCTGTCTGGAAAAAAAAAAGACCTAATTTCTTCCAATATTTGTCAGTTCCTAAAAGGCTGTGGTTGTAATTTGGCAGTGTAACATCTCTTGAAGTAAGTGTCTTTATAGGGCAAGAATTTCTATGTAACAAGTCTAGATATTTTCTCTTGTAGAAGCTGAAGTTGAGTTAAAAGACTTACCTTACCTTAGAAGTATACCTTAGAGCTATTTTCCCATCTTGCTG
Source organism: Parus major (assembly GCF_001522545.3). Taxonomy (NCBI): domain Eukaryota; kingdom Metazoa; phylum Chordata; class Aves; order Passeriformes; family Paridae; genus Parus; species Parus major. The sequence continues at coordinate 527,645 of NC_031771.1, forward strand.
ATTGTATAATTCTAAGATAACTGACACCAACCACTAACCCAGAACTGCCATGTTCACTACTAAACTGTGTCCCCAGGTGTCACATCTACATGACTTTTAAATACCGCCTGGAAGGTGACCCCCCCTACTTTCCTGGGCAGCCTGTTCCAGTGCTTGACAGTCCTTTTGTTGAATAATTTTTTCCTAATATGTAATCTAAACCTCCTCTTGTGGTCCAACTTGTGACCACCACTTGTCATCCTGTCGCTGGTCACTGGCAGAAGAGGCCATCCTCCACCAGGGTGCAGCCTCCTTTCAGAGATTACTAGAGCATGAGTTTCCCCCCTTGCCTCTTTCTCCAGGCTAAACACCACCAGCTCCCTCAGTTGCTCCCCACAGAACTTGTGCTCCAGAACCTTCCCCAGCTCCTTTGCCCTTCTCTGGACACACTCCAGCATCTCAATGTCTTTCTTGGGGTGAGGGGCCAAGAACTGGACACAGCACTTGAAGTGTGGCTTCACCATTGACAAGTACAAGATCACTGCCCTGCTCCTGCTGGCCACACTATTGCTGATCCAGGCCAGGATGCCACTGGCAGTGTTGGCTACCTGGGCACAGCTGGCTCATGTTCAGCACTCCCAGGTCCTTTTCAGAGAGATTACTTAATGTAAAACCAGCATGTTTTCATACAATTTCTCTCACTGTCCTAGGAGGTAGGACCTAGAGCAATTAGAAGTCACCATCCGATTTCCAGTCTCAATTTACTACTTTCCAGGCCGTACATGCTTTCATCACTTGCAAGCCTTTCCAATTTCTAAATTTTATTTTTATAACAAGGCCAAATCTTTCAGGTTTTATTTTATTGATTTGAAATCTTCTAGGCTTCTGTTGAAAAATATGTGTATTTCTGTATTTCTTTTATTAGATAATAAAATTTTAGTAAACTTTCAAATATGACAAGCAGCCTTTTTCAGAGCTCTTACTACTTTTTGTTTACATATCATAAGTAAGTGTTTTTATATTTGTTCCCTTCCCGAGATTTGTATTGACAAAAAATAATTTTTCATAGTAGTTCTTTATAGAAACTGTCAGACTAGTGTGTTGGTTTTGCACGCCTGGGTTTCTGGTAGCAAGGGCCCACAGAGGTGGTTTCTGTGGGAAGATGCTAGAAGCTTCCACCACATACATCCCTGATGGCTCTGAAGACGGACATGTTGCTGGCCCAAACAGGGCCAATGAGAGATGATGCTAACACCTCTCCAACAACATATTTAAGAAGAAATAGAAAGGAAAGTAGTGGTGCAGTTTTATTTCCATACAGAGAAGAGGAGGAGGTAAGAACATATGAAGGAAACAACATGGAGACACCAAGATTAGGGGAGAAGGAAGGGGAGGAGCTGAGATGCCACAGCCAAGATTCCTCTGCTGGCCATGGTGAAAGCCATGGTGAAGCAGCTATGCCCTGCAGACCATGGATCCATGGGGGATGCAGAGATCCACCCACAGCCTGTGGGGGAGTGCCCATCCTGGACTGGGTGGATGCCTGGAGGAGGCTGTGGTCCAGTGGGAGACCCTGTGGAGAGAGATGGCCCCTGCTTCCAGGCTGGAGCAGCCTGTCCTTGGAGGACTGCACCATATGGAAGAGTGACCCACACCGCAGTAGTTTTGGGAGGACTGCCTCTGGAAGGGATTCACATTTCAGCAGTTTTTGTAGGACTGCTGCTTATGAGATTGGAACCACCTGGAGAAATTCACAGAGAACTGTCTCCATTGGAGGGACCCCACAATACAGCAAGGGAAGACTTCCTTTCCCTGAACAGCAGAAGAAAACCTTGGGTGATTAACTGAGCAAAACCCCCACACCCTGTCTCCCTGTGCTGTTGGTGGGAAAGAGGGAGGGGCTGGGGGAAGGAAAGGTGTTTCTAAAGGTTTATTTTACTTCTCATTATCTTTCTCTGATTTTGTTACTAATAAATTCAAATAACTTTTTAGCTCTAAATTGAGCCTGTTTTTCCCTTGGGGTCTTCATCTCAACTCATGAAGCCTTCATTAAATTTCTCTCTCCTCTGCCCAGCTGTGGCAGAGGAGTGACTTTTGTGTGTGCCTAGCATTTGGCCAGTGTAAAACCACAATTAGCTAAAAACAAAACCCAGAAGCTTGTTGCTAGAAGAAAACCCAGAAGCTTATTGCTTTAGATGAGAGACCAACTTTTAAACAGTGTCCCCCCTGTTTCATGATTGATACAGGTGAACTGTATTCTTTTTGTGCACTTCTCATGATGACTTAATTATTGTTTTTGCAAGTTTATCTATAGTATGTGATTTTTGAAATTTCATGGCACAAAAATTTTATTAGCCTTGCATTTCTGTATCAGATACTGACTGGTTCACTCTTGCCTTTGAAAAGTGCTTCCTGCTTATTTTCAGCTTCTGCTAGATATTTTTAATTTTATGTTATGGCAATTAACAGACTGTATGAATCTGTATTAACAGATCTGTATGCAATGAGTACATGATGTGCCAAATACCAGCAGATTAAAGAATTTCCTATGCTAACTTCTTCATGTCCTGCTAAGAATCTGTTGAGATAGTATTCATAAGAACAGACTTTTGTTTGTATCTGTACTATCTATAGTTAAATATTTTTCAGCAGAAGCCAGTAGGCTTTTGTAGTGAGCCTACACTCACTTTTTGTAATGATGGCGACAGCATGATGCAGGAAAAAAAGAAACAAGGAACTTTAAGTTACATGTAAACTATTGGATAACTGGTGGAAGACAATAAAGATTTAGGAAGCAGACTTTCTAAATTTTCCTCCATGCCAGTTTATCTGGGAGAAATGTGTAACACTGTGTTTAAGTGCTGTTTCTCTGGTGGTTTTTTTTGGTATTTTTCTTTTGTGTGGAGGAAAAAGTAGTCTAAAATATAAGTAAATAGCCTAAAATTCACTTTAAAAGTAAAGTGGCTAAAAATAGGCCAAGAACAAACAGGAAAAAAAAAAAGGTACAAATCCTCACTTCTGTAATATGTAATCTTCATGGAGACTTTGGAACGAGAGTTGCATTTGATTGTTTAAAGTTGAGACAGAATTCAACTTATGCCATCCATCACATGTATTGAAGGTTATATTCCTCTACAGATGTATGCAAACCACTTGCTCAATACCAGTAATGTCCAGAACACAATTGTTTTGGGGAGAATATCTTCTATTTAAAGGGAGAATAATTCTCTTCTCTTTATCAATTAGTTCAATGTAATCAAAGCTTGCTACAGGATTTTCTATTAAGCTTTCTGCTGTACATAACTTTAAGTATATGCTCTTTATAAAGCAGTCATGGTAGCTTATAGAATTTAATCTTTTGCTCTTTTTCTTTTATATTTTATCTGGAAATTTAAAAGTTCTTTTGTAAACATCTGTAGTATTTCCTTTTTTGAGCTTGTTTGTGTTCTGAGAGAATGAGTATGTTGTGTAGGGAAAACAGTATTTCGAACAGTAAAAAATACTGTAGGAATACCTCTCTCATTGCTACATCTTCACAACATGGAAATACTTGGACAAGTTCCTTTCCAGTTTGTCCCCTCTTTGTTAGAGCAGAACAGGATGACTACTTTGACAATGAACTCCTTCACATCTCTGCAGAATGCTTAGCAACAGATGTTTTGGAATTCCATGGTGCTGCATTAGGCTGCTAAGTCAAAATACGTCTGCAGAAAGGCAGCGATCTTCAATAGTGAGCAATTCGCATCACAATCTCATTGCTGCACATCTTACGAGTCTGAAACGAGGGCGTGCATTTTGGTGAATCGTAAACTTCAGAACTGAGCTGCGGAACCACATTCCTTGGTAGTTGATGTGACAAGTTAGTGGATAATGCACGGTAAAAGACGAAATTCTTCACTGAAATAAGGCAGTCAAGTTAAAATAATTTTGCTTGCTATTGCTATGCAACCGGGACGCATTTTTCTGTATTTTGCTCCTTGTGCCGTACAAACAGGGAGCTCCGTGTTTGCCGAGCACTGGCTGCTGCTATTTCTCCAGAAGGTGGTAGCATTGCTCTGCGCTAGTTCAAAACATCTGCCTCCTCCTCTGTTAACGTCCAAGCCTTTATTCACGAATGCCTTACTCATACTCAGGAGCCATGCTTCCGTAATATATCTTATATTTAAATAACTAGAAGATCATTTGTAAATTCACGTTTCATGTCTGTTTGGTTTTTTTAATGCTTTAGAAGTGTATTTTTTATTTTGTTGCTTTCTAAGTCAGTCTGCTGGGATTTTGCACTTCAGTACTTGAAACAAGGAACGCAACATGCACACGAAACAGTTTTAGAAAATGCAAAGCCACAGATCCACAGCAGAAACAGTCTTGGAGGATCTTCTGCTTGAATTTAGGCTCCAAATAGTTATTATTACCCTATTGTGAAAAAGTGAACTAATTTTAAGATGCACTACACAGTACAGCTTCAGCCCTGGGAGCTGTGTGCAGGAGACTCCAGGACTGTGGAAAGCCTGGCAAAGCTGGGGTAAGCTGGCATGCCATCTTGGGCTGGCATGGAGGAAAACTGGTATCCTGTACTTGCTGCTGTGACACTGAGAAAGCTGAGCCTATTTCTCAGCCCCCAAAATCCAGGATGTTGAGGCTGCTTTCCGGTTTGATTCCTACTCTCTGATTTATCAGTGGCATAGGATTGTACCTGACTGTCAGTTTCTGACAGCAGCATGTTTTTTAATAGTAGAAGGCTTTCCCAGTGGAAAGCAAGCTGTGGCAGAGAAAATACTTGTTTTCCTTCTATGTTTCCTTAAAACTCCTAAACATGATAATAAGCTTGATCATTTCTTACATAAAAGGATTAAAAGAAAAATTATTTATTTTTTTAATGAGGAAATCCATAATAAAGTTAACAGTATGAATGAAAAGTGAAATTTCAAGAGAAGAATAAAGAAAAAAACTTTAGAACAGGAAAATCAGCACTTCCTCAATACAATCAACACTAACTATAGTATGAGGTAATCTCTATACCTAAGAATAAGAGAAGCAAGTTCAAAGCCAATTACCTTGATTGATGAGGATTATCTAAGGAAACAGAGCTCCAAGTGGCCTTTTGAAATGCTGAATTTAGAAATAGAATACTACAGAAGGCTCTCAGTTGTTATTATGAGTGCAATTTATAAATCAAATAACTGTGTTTTAGATTCTTGTGCACTATATACTTGGGCAATTATTAATGTAAATGATCCATATCCTTTAAAGGGCCTCAATGTTTCTCCAGGAGCAGGTGGGAGGTTCTCTGTAGGATGGTGAGAAATGACGAATTGTAGGAATGGGTGAGGAAAGAGATCACTTCTAGCTTGGAGCAGAACCCACATGCCTTGGATTTGTATTCAGTGTAGCTGAGCTGTGTGAAACCAGCTGTGGGCCATTGCAATGATGATGGAAGACACTGGAGTTGTAGAAATGGTAGTGGTGGCGTAATAGTGGACTTCAGAGCACTCGGTTTCTGTTAAGCAGCTGTAGAGTCAGACTTCTGCTTCTCTCCAAATACCCAGACCTTCTAGCAATTTATGTAGCACTTCATAGCTAAGAAATTCCTATATCTCCACAGAAAGGGAGCAACTATAGTGCAGCACTGAACTCAAGAATGAGTAATGCTAGTTCAGTTGCAAGATGGGTCTAATAATGTATTAAACAAAAGTTTCTCAATAGCCTGATTTGCAAGGATTTTTCAATAGGATCTATTTAACACTGAGTTTCTGTATGTCTTGAAACTTACCCTAGGTGCTTACTATGTAGGGGATTGCTTCTGCATGTACACCTTACCCAACAATTAATATATTAAGTAATTGATCATTCTATAAATGAGGTCTTGTGGGTTGTGTAACTGTAATAGCTGCAAACATCACTTTTCCACATTGCTCTGACATCACCACTTTCTTTTTATACAGTAATAAAGGTTTTCTTCTGTCTTTTGTAGAAATAATTAATCTTCTGAAACAACCAAGGGGTTCTGTCATGGAAATGGGATTTAAATATTTTGGAATTCAATACCAGTTAAATTAATTTAATAAAAAAGCTATCATTTATTTTTCCTTTCATGGAGGGTTACTGTCTGTATGTAAAATGGTGACAAAACAGTATCTTCCTCTCTGAGATGCTCTTAGAGTTATAAAATATGTAGGAAGATGCAGCAAACTGGAGGCTTGGTTCAGGGTGATAAGTACTGTAGAATCCCCATTTTTATAACTGGCTACAGTTAAAAGAGTTTTTTCAAACACTGTTCGTAATAGTGGTATTTCAGGTTGTACCTAAAATGATTGCCGTTATAGTCTGTTTTGAAAAACAGGATGAAATTAAGAATTCAATAAAGCAATCTGAAAGTGGCACAGGAGTGCCAAGGTGATTTATTTAATATGCTCTTAATAGGCATGAGAAACTCTGAGATGATTCCAGAGTTATCTAGGAATTTGAAATCTGCTTTGATTATGCACATGTATTTGTATTATATTTGGACCAAATTACAAACTCATTTGTATCTTATAATTTACTATCCTTACTAGGATGAAGTTAATGTTAATTCTCCAGACAACTGCAACAGGAATAATTTTCTGCTTGCTTCAATTACCACAAGCTTGAAAAGAGTGTGGAAGTAGATAATCTTTTTCATCAGAGATGAATGATGGAAAAAATTCAGTTTTCCCTTTCCTGACACTAAGAAGTCTTATCTTAGTCATTCTTAGGTCCACATAACTTATAGCTCAGCATATTGCTAAAAGCTTTCTTGAAGCTTAAATTTATAGATATTTCTTGACAATACAAACTGAAAACTATGTTTCCAGTTTTAATCTAAAAGCCCTCTTGGTATCTTAAACAACATCATCATTAATTTATGAAGCTATTTTTTCCTGTCAACATAGAAAGAAACAGCTGTTGCTTCTATAACATAAAATTGATAGAAACACTCTTTCTGAAGACTTCATTGCAGCAGCTTCCAAGAGTTGATCTAGTGAGGTCAGTAAAATATATTATCCACTAGATAAGTGGATCTAGGTGGTCAGTAAAACATATTATTGAATAACTGCATTAATAATATTTGATTTTGTAAATTGATTAATACAAGCATGATGGTGATGAAGATGATTCTGTGGAAGAAGAAAATTACAGAACTATTGCATCCATTTTTTACTTGAAGTTGTGTTAAGCAAAGTCTTTCTGACATTCCTGTTCTTTAAACTTGAAGTATCTCAGAAACAAATAAATAGATACATGTCTTATAAAATTTTTCAAGTCTTTTAAATGGTTACAAATAATACCTCAGAGATTCTCATTTAAATTACACTATATAATATGGTAAATTTTACAGTCTTATGATGCCAGTAAATATACTTAGTTAGACATCTGGAAACCTTGAATCAAACTCTAAATATATTGGAGAAAGAAAAATATGCTGTTTTCCCTGGGGAAAAAAAAATGTATTTGAGCTTAGAAAACTTGCAGTAAATAAGTGCTTCTAAAAACCAATTTCAATTCTTATTTTTCAAAACAAGCCATCTTTGAGAGTTTACTGTATACAGGAGTTAAGTACATAAAGACATTTAATCATTTTGTTGTAAGTGCCAAAGCAGTGAAATCACTATTTCCTGTGAGCACTATTCTGTTGGGTGCTCACAGGAAATTCAAACAAGGTTGCTCAAATGGCTGTGCAAGGAGAACAGATGAACTAGCCAAAGTAACCAATATGTCAGCAAGAGATGTCTACCTCAGTGCTTGTGTGGAAGAATACAATATTCTTGAGTCTTTCACTTGCATAACATGGCTTAAAAATAGGACCAAGACTAGAAAAGTGACAATGTCAGTATTTTCATTTATCTATTAAATGGTGAAAAAAATAAATGGCATATTGTAAATATTACATTTCTGATAAATTTTACATAGAAATTTACAGTTGTAACAGAAACAAAATATGGTTTAGATTACAGTTGAGTCACTAAAGCTTTTTAAACTAAACTTTTATTCAAGAATGCTGCTGAGATGGTTCCATTACTTTTCAGAAATGAAAGAAAGCTTACATTGTCTGCTAAAAAGCACTGTATCAAACCAAAAGTTTTTAATCAATTCAGCTGCAGAAGTGGGCAAAGAAGAAAGAAACTTCCCTGAGTTTTAACTCCTCTGTCTGAACAGATATTTAATAAAAGGATACAGAAAGAGAAACAAAGGTAAAATAAGTTCCATGCGTTTTTCGGGTATTGGCCATTCTTGTGCTAGGTAATTGTTAATAAATGAACTTTCATATGAACATTTTGTCTTCAAGAATGGTATTTTCAATTTGAACAGCAGTGGCAGGATTTGTTTCCAGCTGATCTATTTAGAAATCACTTCTTGTAGACAGAGTACTGTATCAATGTTGTGAGCTATGAACATGCAAAGAGCCTTTCAGGTGTAAAACAGTGGCAAAAGGTCTGCAAGTCACAATTTTATATTATAAAATGTTATAACTTTATTTCTTCAGATGATGACTTTGTAAAGAAAAAGAGGCTCCAAGCTGGATCTGAAAACTGCAGATCCAGATTTCTCTGCAACTTACCAAAGAGGCTACCAGGAATGACAGAAAAGTATATTTTCCAAGGTTTTAAGGAGCCTGCTCTTATTCAAAGCAACTAAGACTATCCTGTCTTGCTTTGCTTATGACTAGCATCTTACCACCAAGCTGGAAGTGTCATAGAGGAACTCTGTCCTGCTGATACCTTTATTCATGGTACTCATATCTCTGTTAAATGCCAGCTGAACGTCACTGCTGCTCACCAGCCAAGACAGCACAATAAGGAAAAAATTGTCCACCAGATGTAGCAGGAAGGGCAGACAGGTTCTCAGTTCAAAAGCACGGTGTGGTTAACACCTTTTCACAAGTCATGCTGTGCGTGCCTTTAGCACCAGGAGTTACAGGACATGCTGAATTTACTCACGGCTGATATGCAAGGCTGCAGTTCAGTGAGACTAATCAGACCTTGTGTGGCATAACGATGTGTTAAGCTTTTGTTCAGGCAGGACATTCCTCCTCATTTATCCTCCACTCAGACCCCCATCTGCCACACTCTGTAAAGGCTTCAAGCTGCTACGTAGGTTCAATTTCTTACATGGAGTCAGAGGCTTCATCATATGCTAGGGATGGCAGAGGCATGTCCTGTTATTCTTCCAAGTTGAAGTGAGGGACAACATCCAGGTCCTGGCATTGCTCCGGTATTCAGAGTATTTACCAAAATAGAATAGTGTCAGTAGGAAAGTTGAAACAGCCTAAAAGCTTCACCTGTGCTGTTGGAGAAAAGTGGTGTGGAAGAGGAAGATGGGAAAGATTGTTGTGGTGGGCTCATCTGGCAGAAGCGAACAATCATTGAAACAAGATCCTTTTAATGAAGGTGTAAGTTTTCCATTTGATCAGAAGTTATCATTAAAAAATGTTGTGTTCTGCCAGTGAAACTGAATAAATTTTGGAGTTGGAAGTATATTGGAAACCTCTAAATTTTTTTTGTCTCCTAAGATCATGGTATTTCAACAAATTTGACTAAAATTGAACCTGTTTTAAAAAATGAAAGCCTGGTTTCAGCTTGATATGATAAGCTAACAATGTAAAGGTGATGACAAAAGAAGATTAATGTTACCTACAACCAGCTTAAATACTTTTTTCCTTGTTCTTAGCTATCCTCTGCAAAACGGCAGAAAAGAGTGATGCAAAATCCTCTTACCATTAGGTGCTCTTAGCAGTTCTCTAAAGCTTCTGAAAATTAATTCTAAACTGTGCCATAATGTGCCATGACATACAATGCCTTGTCTAATAATCTTACTGAAACAAAATCTGGTTCTTGCATTTCTTCTGCATCCTTCAGTGCCCAATTGGTTTTGATGTCAATTGAAGGCATTCATGGTGATACATGGGAGTTGATTGTTGTGAGGCTCTTGCAGACCTGCTTCTTTTCAGTGTTAGCAACTTTGGGAAAAGCAGGAATTCTGAGTTTTAATATGACAATGAAAAGATGAAAGCAAAACATTTTCAGGGAACATTTTCATATTTCCTTGAAGGCAAGGTGAGAATTATATATTTTGAGAGGAATTATTTTCAAAGTTATTTTTAAAGATTGTCTTTACATCCTGATGCCTGTGGCTGAGTGCATTTTTTGTGTTATTGTAGGATATGGGGTTATAATTGTTACACTGGCTAAGGTTTATGCTCACCTGAAGGCCCTGTGGGAAAGGCACAGCTGCAGGCTGCATGGCTGAAAGTCAGTTGAGAGGGGAGTCAGTTAAGAGTGAGGAGGGAGTCAGTTGAGCGACAGTTGAGAGATTTTGATTGGCTGGAGGAACGTATGAACAGCGTAGAGCGGAAAGCTGATTGGATGGCAGAACTTACGTACAGTGTATGAGCGGGAAGCTGATTGGATGGTAGAATGTGTAGCCAGCAGCAGTGCAGCTGAGGCGGCCAATGGCTGCCCTCTTTCTGTTAGGTCTCAGTTTGGTTTCAGTTATGTCAGGTAGAGATTAAAGGGATAAAAAGGGTGAGAGTTGTACAATAAAGTGATCTCCTTCACATGCATAAGGGGGTCGGTGTCGCTTTGTTCCCCATTGCTACATGTTATAGGAATGTCATAATTATGAATATCATATAAATTGTTCAATATAATCTTGGATTTAAGAAGCCTCCTACTATTAATATAAGAGACTTTTAAGTATTTCAGAACCCAAAAAGTAAGTTGGGAACACAGTAGCTTCTAGATTCTTCAAATGGTCACCCACTTCAGTATGCCGAGTAAAACTTTCCAAAAGTTATTATATGATGCATGCTAGAAAAGTTAAATATAGTTGTATGGTGACCAGAAATATATTATGAAATCCTCTAACAAAGAAATAAACATATGGGGCTCTAGATTAGAAGTTGCCAGGTTCTTCCTGTCAGTACTGACTGCATGCCAAAATCGGCCAGAGGTGTGCAGTGAAAATCAAACTGAACTTTGCAATTTGCATTTCAGTTGCAGGGGAACTTGGAGCCACTCTCCATGGAAATTATCACTGTTCATATGTGTAATACCATGGTAAAGAATGTTGTCAATAGTATGAAGTTTGGCATCAAAAGCAAGTAATTTGACTTCCTAATTGCCTGCTAAAAATCTTGTTAAAAATGCATCATAACAGAAAGCTAACAATGACTATGAGCATGTGTGGAAGCTCTTAAGAAAATCTTCAAAAATCTTCAGAGTTATTTTTTACTCTGTGTACTACTCCTTCCTTTTAAAGAGACCTCTTCCCTCCCCCCCCTCCCCCCTTCACAATATGGGGGTTTTATGGTTTTCAGCATCTTTAACCTTTTTTTTTTATATCTCAATTTTCTACACCCCTGTTTTGATTGTCTTTGCTCACATGTTTTTAAAACTGTGTGTTTATATATATCTAGCTTTTTTTATATATATATGAGCTTTTTAGAGAGTAGGAGTATATTTCATCAGAGAAATCAGGTAATATTTTAAGCTTATTATTATCAATCTTACCAATTTAAACTTGTCGCTCTGAACAGTTCTAATGAAATGCCTTGATGATATCTTTTTAGGAGGCTTTTGTTTTATGAATCCCTCAACTTTGGGTCTGTATTCTATTTCAATAAAATAATGTATCTGCTACCCAACATCACATTATTTGCTCTTCAGAATCACTGGAACTTGAAAAAATAGATTTTTTTTTAATGCTCTTGTGAACCCTGCTCATGGTGTGAAATTTGATTTAACCTGTAATCTTACACTGCAGATTTCACAAAGACAAGACTTCGACAGAATGGCCCAAAATGAAGTTGTCTTCAGTAAAATATATCTTATGAACATAATACAGGTTTCTTTTAAATAAGTATGCTACGATATAAATGTTTAACTAAAACTTACAGGAAAAATCATTATGAAAATTTTAGAGTACTAGTTACATTAGAGCTGAATTTTAGTAGTCCTAGAGTGCCATATACTTTCATTTCAGTGCTAACACCCTTTTTCTCTGGTGTGCACAATATTTCATTTAAACAGAAAAGCAAGTAGATTTTCATAAAGAAACATATTTTCACTGAAAATTTTGCTTTACTTTTATATATGGTAGTCTGTTTTGGCAGTGAGGAATTGTTTGTGGACACTGGTATCCATATTGACAAAAGTTTCATATTTTGTAGGAAGCTTGGGGCAGGGTGATAAAGACATGTACGTATCACACTGACCTCTAAATGATGGTCCTTAATTGAATTTATTAAAGTGAAAATATGTGCTTCACTGTATTGAATGTATGATTAAATAATCTTGTAGAAACTAAAGAGAAACCTAGATTTTGTACTAAAAAACCAGTTAATTCATCTTTCAAGGATTTGTTCATTAATAGGTGCATCTCAAGGTGGTTAAAAGCTCAAACTGAGTTACCCGTAAGTGTATTTCGTGGTGCCAAATGACCAATGATACATGTATTGGAACAGTATTGTGCTTTTCTCTAAACGTTTTTCTCATCCATTCTATTGCTGTGATTTGCTAACACACAAAGAATAAATTATGACTGAAAGTAAAATACTTAAGAGATTAAATTAAATTAATATGTATAAAAGCTGTGAAATGGTTATACTAATATTCAAATATGTGATCAAGCAATGGTGTTTGTTCTGAAAAGAACGAGCATTTTTACACTCTTACAACCAGTTTGATTTAAGATGCAAGCCATAATAAGTAGTTCAAATTTTTCCAGAAATACTCTCTGTACTTGACCACTAATAACAATTTCAGGAAGACCAGATGCAAAAGAAGTGAATATAACCTATTTTTAGGTGGTATTCACTTATTTATTTATTTAATTTATACACTTATCTATACTTAGTTATTTAGAAAATAATATATTTTCTAAATTGTAGTACCTTTGACAGGGAAGTGTGTAGCCAGTGTGACATGATCAGAGTCCAACAATTTAGTGAAGATGATAATTTAGCAGGAATATCTGTGGTCTTAGGATAAAGTACTGAAGCAAATGTGATAGGAGGTTTGATGTGCTTCTTAGGTATTCTGATGCTTCAGAGGTGGTGCATATTAGATATGTGATCAGCATGTATCAAACATGGGAATATGGAGGTAGATCATATAGATTCTACTGGATTGTCCTTTCTTTGTTATATATATCTGCTTCAGGCTAACTGCAGTGCATGGGGGTGTTCCAGGAAATAAGGAGACAAAAATTTATTGTTAAAGATAAATATTATTTGGTAGGTTTGACAAGCTTATCAAATGGAATTGTGAATTCTGAGACTTTCAGCAGTGAAAAGATTCAGCTACTGAGACCTTCACCACTTCACTAACTCAGCTGGAAGTGTGTAGTAAGTGGAAGTCAATATTGCACAAGTTGTCAATTCAAATACAAATCACTACAAAACTTCACTTGCTTTGTCACTAGGATCTCATTAGTGATAAATTACATTGGAAGGAGATAGTACATTTAACAAAGAAATCAGCCGGTTTTTTGCACAGACCTAATGGAAAACTCCTGGCTTACGGAGGATGTTCTTCAGCTGTGGCTATGAGTTGCAGTCTGAGTTACATCAATAGAAATTATTGCATTGAACAGGGCTGCTCCATTTGAGGAAAGGACTAGAACGTGAAAGGACTCCTATTTCTTGTCAGTGTGCCACCATTTAACAATTTATCAGATTTGCCTTGTTGAAAGACTCTGAAGCATTTTGAAAACTCTTGGCAATTCATGAATACCTTATCTCTTATTCTCTCATACTGATAGAAATTGTTGCTATGAGAAGCTTCTAGGGTCCAGAAAAGCTTCTATGTCTTATATACATTTATAACATTTGTTGGTAATCTTCCAGCTATGACTGCACAACTTCCAGTATGAAATGTTTACAAGTCTATTGCTTTTCTTCAGGCTTGGACATTTAAGCTTGTAACATTAAAAATAGAAATCATAAGATTTGGGCATTAAAAATGAAACTGAAAGTTCAGGTTGTCCTAAATAGTTTGTGTACTCAAATATATTCTTATATTATAATTTCATATATTAAGAAGTGCTTTCTTCATATACTGGAAAGTTACTTGGATCCATTTCACATCTTTTCTTTACTTTTTTGCAGTATTTAGTCATTTTATACTTAGGTGTTAAGTCACATGCTTTGATATCAAGGTACCTGTAAAATATAAGCTGCAATATAATCTCCAAACTGTTACTATAGTAACATTCAGTATATCTTGAAAGTAATAGGAGCATGTAACAGCAGTGTTTTTCATTAGCTTGTAGCATCAATGTTTTTCATTTTCTTTTGAAAGATGTTCTGGAACATGTCTTTTCTTTACAAAGTAGTAATAAAATTATTCAAAATTGAAAATTATTTTAATAAATAAATTATACAAGATATTTGAAAATGGAATGAATAAGAAAACACATTTGTTAATACCTTTTTTTAAGGAAAATATGTTCTAAAGAATTAATTCTTTGGTATTACAATTTGTTTGTATGGGTAACATGAAAGCATTGAGAGGTATCTGCTGATTAGATGAGTTTATTTTGTTCTTAAATAATTATATTTAACTTTTAAAAATATTTAAAGACATTCTTTTCTTGCTTTTCGTAGATAGAAATATTTATCAATGTGAGATCTGCTCTAGCATAGTTAATCACATGATTTCCTTGTTCAAATATTACCAGTGTATAAAGCTCATATCCTAAAATTTGTTTGGTTATAATTAGAACTTGCTTCTCTTTCTATAGAAGAAAATATTACAAATTTAGAGGTTTTTCTCATGTAGTCACTTAGGCTGGATTTTTTGATTTATATTGTTACTTTTTTAAAATTATTTTATTTTATAAATATTCAGAGAATAGCTGTTAAAAATAACAATCTCCCACCCCCTAGAAATCCTAAAATTTAGCGAAGGGAACATTTTCTTTGATATATTATGCAATTTGCTTAGGGTTGTCACATCAAAGAGAACAGAAAATTAGTTTATGTTAGTTTAACTCCCTTCCATTGCCCAGAGAGTAGGAAAATCAACACTATCTGTGTAAGAGAATACAGGAATTGGGCAAAGCATATATGGTGCTTTCTACCCAGTGTCCTTCCAGTCCCCAGCTACTCACTGTTGAGGGTGGTTTTGACAGATTTCTGTGCTCAGTGACCTCAACGGCATTTTTTGGTTGTTTTTCCATAAACATGATTACATAAGGTTTGAAAATGACTAAAATTTTGGCATAGGAAAGAAAAAATTCTCCTTGGTTTTGTTATGCATCACATGAAGTTTTTTGGTACTTCCTGATGGTTTTATTCAGTGCCTTATTAGTATTGAAAGGAAGAATAACTTACTCATGCTTGGTGAGTCTCTATGCTGCTTGTGATTTTATAGACATTATTATATGCAATTGTTTCTACCTCTGTTACAATTTCAACATAGTACTCTGTGATTAACAAAGTGATAACAGATCTTTTTATTTTTTTTTTTCATTTTTCAGTCTAACAAGAAAACACTGATAAAGTTAGACATGTTTTCAGATGGGGGGGTATGGAAGTCTCTTTAGGCTGCTGATGTGTGCAAACTGTGTGGAAAAAGCACATAACCTACTTTATGACTGTTTTTGTGGGAGTGTAATAGAGAATTCATGAATATTCAACTGCTTACAGCTGTAATTTTATGTATTTTTAGACTAACATTAATAGTTTTCTATAATTACATAAGGAAGCAAACATGTTTGTGTGATTGTAGTTCCGGGAATAAAATTAGAAGGATTTTAAGCCAAGGATATTTGAGGAGTTTAAAATCCAAGATATATATATGTATTTTAAAGAATGTTTCATTTAAATGGTTGTCACCATCTTTTCAGCATGATTCAGTAATTCTGTTTAAGACTAATTATGTTAATGTCCTAAAATATGCTTAGCAGCAGCAATTCAAATCTCGAACTTCTCCTATTTTTTCCTTGCCCCATGAGCAATTTGTGATAGTCGAGCAGTATTATACTTGACCTGAACTTGTGTTCATTTTTTGCATACCTCCATGCAGCAGCAAAGTAAACTTGACAGCTTAATTCTGTGTTGGGGGAATATTTGCAGGGATAATCCTATTCACACTGCAGGATAAGGATGCCCTGCTAGTGGCTTCGGCCTATAAAACCATTAACTTTAAATTGTGCGCTTGCATTCTGATCTTCTTAGTGTGTAAACCAGCTTTATTTTTAGCAGTTTATTGCTGAGAGTGGGTAATTTTATGATACACTTCCCTAGCCAATGCCACTTCTTTTTAAAATGTAGCTGCAAAAAGCAACAAAACCTTCGCTTCATATGGATTATCTGATAGACGCCATAGGATATTATGTTTTAAAGCTGTAGATGTTTTGGATTAAATTTTATTTAATGACAAAAAAGATCATTTTGGTAGAGGTCTAAAGATGATTCGCAGGTCTCCACAGGTGGAGGCAGAGAGAAGTAGGTAGATAGAATATACATTAAGATGGCTCCCTGCCCTTTTCTTAAGTACCTTACAATAGGCCAGTATTACTCCTGTATGCATAAAAAATGTGTTGCTATGGGATAATTTTTGGTTTTACTTTTGTTTTTTGTCATGATATCCTGAGACTTCTGTTTGGAGATGGATCTTAAAAATAGTTTGTGGTTTTTTTTGTTTTTGTATTATTATTTTTTATACTAACCTCAATTAGATATGAGGAAAAATTTATTGTCTGAAATTTCCCTTTTGGGTGGTCAGGCATTGGAACAGGCTACCCAGGAAAATGGTGAAGGCACCATCTGTGGAGGTGTTGAAAAAATATCCAGATGTGGCACTTTGGGATATGGTTTAGTGGTAAACATGGCAGTGCTGGGCTGATGATTGGACTTGATGATCTTAGAAGTCTTTTCCAATATTAACAATTTTTGGATTAATACAAAGAAAATAAGTCTTAAGAATCAGCACAAATCTGTCATTTATGTAGATGTACAGAAAATATATTGATATTGTCTGTTCAAATAGATTTATTTTATTTCTTTAATATTTATATATTTTTATTTGGAATGACAAGTATTAATATACTGTCTCCTTTATGTATTCAGAAGCTGAAATACATTATTTCAAAAATACCAACAGTGCACCTGAAAATTTATAGTAATATGTCCCTTGTTAATATCTTGTATCATGTGGCTGCTTTTAATCATATCTGGAGGTGGTTGTCCTAGTTTTGCAGATGGGGAAGTAACAGGAAAGGCAGACAGACCTTCACCCTTCAGAGTGAAGCAGCAGATAGAGAGTGATCCTCATGCCCATTTTTCAGTGTTGAAACATGGAACAAAGATGGTACTGAAGGGCGGATGCTTGATCCTCATAGTCCCCTAATGATAGGAGTGAAAATCCTAAACCCAGAACTATGTTCAACCAGAATTCTCAGTCTGGTCCCATGTGTACATGTTTCTGACACTAGAGGGAAGGTACTAGCCCAGCTTGAGTCTTTTGTGCCCACTGTTCATGCCCTGTGCATTTTATTGTCCTTGGTAACCAATCTAACCTGTACAGCTATGATACGTGCATGGAGAACCACCTCAGTTCCTGGGTGGTGCTTCAACCTTCAGTGCTCTGAATCTCACAAGCTCAACAGGAGATTAAACTCTGTAAATTTTATGGATACATTCTGCATTAACAGTCAAGACTCACATGTCTACTGCATTTCCAAGTACTTTTTGTATGTGAAGACTGAAGACTTTTTACCCAGAGCTAAACCCAGAGTTTGTCATGTTTATTGCAGCTGAAGGTCTGCTGTGGCCTCATGGTTTTGTAAGCTGAAAGCCTTGCTGGCAATGTACCAAAATCTTGAGGAATGGGTAATAAACAGAAGAATCACTAAGAAATAATCAGTATTTCTTTAACAGTTAGTAGGAAAACACTAAACTGTGATTAGAATTAAGTTTCCCCTTAGAATTAATTTCTCAAAGTCTAGAAAGCTTTGGGAAGTGGTATGCAGGATAAGAATATTTTTGGATATCAAGTACCTGATAATCCTTTTTTTAAAAATTTAAATTTATTCACAAACAACTACTATTTTGGAAATGTAATTATCTGCACTACTAGTCCAGACATATATGAGAGAATAAAGAGTTATTTCACTAATAATGCAGTAAAAATTAGATTTAAAAAAAAAAGAGAGAGATAGGACAGGAAAATATATGGCTTCAGTTCATGAAATTAAAAACTTAAACGAAAAAGTGCCTTTCTAGAAAAAAAAGGCTTATGATTTTTAAAATTTCTAACAAGGATTTAGTGATTAATTGCACATTAACACTTGCCGAGTTCCTTTTTCATGTGTACAGTATGTTTTTACTGTATTGGCTTTGGGATATTTAGTTTGTGCAAAACAAATGTAACCTTTTTCACTTTTTTTTGTTAAACTTTTCAAAGTGTTATTCAAGATCATGAATGGAGACTCATTTCTTGCTTGAGACAACACAATATTTTTAAACTTTGTGGATTTATGTGGAATTTACGCTATCTTGGATAGTTTTCTGAAAGGGCTTATGGCTCTTTTTACAGAAGAAAGAGTATCTGCCTCTTTATGGTGCTGGTACTGACAGTGTTAAACTTTAGTAGTGTAATCCAAATCTCAGATAACTTGGATTTCGCATCTGACCTGTTTCAGAATAAAGACTTAGAATACAGATTTTTGTCATTTATTTTGACTTACAGTGCATAGTAATACCCATTATAGTAGAAGACCCAAATTATAAGCACAGTGCACAAACTTTCACTGAAGACCTTGTATTTATCCAAATATTTCAAAACGTTAATTTGCACCCATCAGTGCAAATTTGTTTTTGTAAGGCCACATAAAAGTAATGACTTTCTGCAAGCACTGCCAAATAATAATATAATAGTAAGAAATGGAAACACTTAAGAGTTGCTTATTATAATATCATCACTGCCATTATACCACTCACAAGAGAGTATCTGGAAACATACTGATGTAGTGGGGTGGTATGCCTTCTATTTTATGTTTTATAAAAATCATTGTGAAAAGAAAGGGAAGAACAATGAAACATGCTTAAAGTACGGAAACATTTTTTTTAAAATCTGAAAATAAGACAGGTTTTATTAAGGAAAGTTAGAAATAGCTGAGATGAAATTATAATCTTTCATGCTAAAGATCCAGCCTTTCTTTGGGCCTTGTGAACATAAAGAATACTCTAAGGAGCCACTTTCTTGTGCTAAAGATCTACACCTGAATGAGGGAGAATAAGGAATAGTAGCAAAGATTATGCATTTTTCCCTCCTTTTGTATGAATTCACACACACGCTGCATGCAAGAAATTATTTTCCTTTGATAATTTACCAGAGTTTCAGAATCCTTTAAAATGTATCTCCAGTTGTCATTGTTTCAAAGACAGAAACAAATGTCAATTAAGTGCTGAGTGTTAATCAATACTGTGATGAGTGGTTTACTTATAGGTGCTCATTGCAATATGATGTTTCTAATAGAGTCAGTAGAAGACCCAGACAATCTAAGTTATCTCTGAAGTCAGTCCATAATAATAAATAAATAAATAAATAAATAAGCCCATAATGTCCCTTTTCTTAATTATTTGTTTGCCAGAATGGCAGTGCCTAAGAAGTCACTAGAAATTAAGAACAAATTTTGAGTGAATGTCAAGCTATACTTGAGGTATCTGTAGCAGAAAAAGGCATGAACAGGGTGGGTTTCAGAACCCAGGGTTAATAACATAAGTACTTGAAAACCTTACAAGCCAGAGAAAAATGTTGAATATGAATATGGCTCCAAATGTTACACAAACTTGCTGCCTGGCATAAAGATGAAGGAATACAGAGCATGCTGGATAATATGGACATACCCGTTTAATTTCCTTTTATTCTTTTTTGCTGATGAGGTTGTACACTCAGCAGAATCCCAACTCCAGTAAATCATTTGCACTTCTATGGATTTTAGGATACTTGTGCCCAATTTGTTTTATATGGGAGGAAGATCTGCAAAAACCCCTCAATGGTATGAAGGTAGCTATTGACGTACTTTGAAGAAATTTGCATTTTCTTTAGACAACTGATTTTTCTTGTCCATTATTACAAACCCCTACATACAGCTGCCATGATCTCCTACAGATGTAAAACCTACACCTATTATTTCTCATTTTGAAAACAAAATAATCTATGTCCACAGCTGTACTGTTTCAGATTGTAAACCTTGAGGATGAATTAGGCTTCTCCTGATGTGCTGGTTTGCTTTCTGCTTTGGCAGAAACTGTTTTACCCTCTTTCACTGTTTATCCTGCATCAGGTCTGGAATTCAGTGGAGCTTTGTGAGCTGATTCAGCACACACTAACCAGGGAGTGCAGTGAAAGGCAAAAATGAGGTGTACTGCTCTCAGAAATGACCTTAATCATTTGAGCAGTGTTATACTGCTCCCAAGGGAGAAAGAAAAGCTGTGAAAATGAAGAGAGCCAGGAGTGAGGTGCCCTGTGGCAGTGATCTCTTGATTATCTCAATGATCCTGGTGGACTTTGTCCAGAGATACTATTTTTTTTCTGGCAGAGACTGCTGAACATCAATCTGACAGTACCCCATGGCAGCTCTCCTTCTCTTATCAGTGCAGGTTACTCACCTTGCCCTACAGAGAGCTAGTGCATGGATAGAAAAAATTCAAGAAGTAAGTACCTGAAGTTAGATTGAGCTCTGAGTTTCAATGTTGTTGTGCATCTGCAGCAATTTGACAACTGAATTATGCAGTAGCAACCAATGACTTGAACACTTTGGTGGGAGGTCAGTGATGCCTCTGCAGTTCAGAAGAATGCAAGAAAAGCCTTAGCATAAAACAGCTTAACAGAAAAAGACTTTATTTCTCTCATATATGTCATATTGCTGTATGAAAGAGTTTTTTTTATGTGTGTTTTAATTTTAGTTTTAATTACAGACCATATGGGCAAAAATGCTAATACACATGCTTATAGCATGGGTAATGCTTATTGCACATACACATTTTCTTTGATCTATCAAAGTCAAACCACCTAAGCATTTGGGGCAGTATATAAACAACACGAGGGTGAACAGAAGCCTTGTGGTGGAATGGACTGACAAAGGTGGTCTTCCCTGTAGCAGTAATATATTTTTGACATTAAAATCTAGTCTTCAGATGCTGACTAGATACTTACTACTTTAGCATGCTTTAGTGGTAAAAAACAATAGCAAAGCAGAACCACCCCTCCCCCCCCCCCAAGAAGTGAAACTTCAAAATTAATCTGTTTGACTTTTGCCGTCTAGCTCCTGCAAAAGGCTAGTAAGACCTTTGGTGTGTTACCTCTCAGTCCTCCATGAAGGACTTTGACTTCTCTTATCACAGATAGTGAAAATGCCACAGTCTGCTACTGGCAACCAGGAACTAGAAGTTGTTTGTGACAATCTATTACATAGGTTACAGTTTAAAGCTTTTTATAGAGTTAGAAAGTAGAATGATTGTATCATGGTATTTTTCTGTCAGGAATATTTACAATATAGGAGTGGGCCAGCAGTCAGATTTTCTTGTTATTCTTAACCCAATGAAAATAGGCTAAGGCAAACACACATCATTTATTGTAACTTGAATTGTAGGAAAATTGTAGGCAGGATCTTCACAGCTAAAAATCTAAAATCACAGTTACTGAAGCAGTCAGCCACGCTCTATCAACCTAGTACCTCCTAATTTCAGGATAGTTGACTGGCATGAAGAAAAGAGTACATGATATATGTCAGAAGGTTATTCTTGATTGAAATAGTGATTTTTATTTTGTCACTTTCTTCCCTCAAAAACTAAGGGGGAAAGACTCCTTGTGCTGCAGTACCCCCTGTAGTATTGAAATAAAACACTTTCAGGGAATGTACGAGATGGCATCATTTGGGGAAATTTTAGCCAGACGTAATAGCCAAACTCCTGTTCAGTTTTGTGTGCGAGTTTGTCATTAACCCAGTGCTGGTCAGGACAGGCCACAGCACTGCCCCCTCTTGATCTTAAATGCGGCAGCTGCCTTTGCCAGGTCTCTTTGTGGTGGATAGTCTTAATCTACCGTTAATCTAAGGTATGACTAAAACCACTTTGGTTTTAACACTTAGGTGCTGGGTATTTTTTGATTGTGTATTTCTGTTATATCCTTTTGGGTTAATAACCCTAAAACAACCAAACAATTGCACAAAGTCCTGTCTTCATTCTCCATAAAATACCAACCCACACATGGTTTAAGCAGTACTTCTCTTATATGGAGGTGGTAAGTGTTCTTCACAAAAAATCCGAGCTTTTTAATTACTGCTCTGGGCATTTGCATAAGTGCAAATGAATTTCCCAGTAAACACAGGTATATTGAAGGTACAGCCTGTGACACGTTGGGGAATTTTTAAAACGTAATCATCATTAAAAGGATATTCATGTTAGTTTTTACAGCATGTTCCTACACACAGTTGTGCCACTGCTGTCTAGAGCAGGTGTGCATGACCAAGACAGGAAAGTCTTTAGCTATTGTCACTGCCCAACAATAATACAACTGTCTCAAGATTATTATACAGTTCTAAAGTGTTATGTTAAAATAAATTTTAAAAATTAGTTATAGAACAAATCTGAATTAAAATGAACATGAAGGAAGACAGTAATGCTACCAGGTTAGAAATGAGGTCACTTCGAAACAATCCAGAAAAGCTGTGAAACATAGCTCTGAACTAAGCTCCTTAACAGCTCCTGTGAGTACTTGTGTAGAGTGTCAACCAAGATTATGCATTTTCCTGCTGCAGACTGAAATCTGCAGATTTATTTATTAATGCCTATAATCAGACAGAGTCGAGCAACCAAAAAAGAGAAGACTATGATAGTTTAAGAGCCAGGGTGAAGATAAATAAGGTAACGGAATCAGAAATCTGCTCTTGTTTTGTTCAAGTCCTGTGCAATTCAGTCTTAAAGGAAGCATCTCATCATTATACAATTCCATGTTCTTAATCACCCACCTTTTTTTTTTTTAAGTTCACTACAGCTGAATTTCTAAGATGGTAAGGAGGGAAGGCTGAAAGGGAAAAAGAGAATAATTTTTCAGGAGGTTTTTGACACCTACAAGGACTGCTTTTTAATGATTAACACTAGTTATCAGATCTTCCCCTTTCTGAAGAAGTATCACAAAGATCTCCTGGTGTTCCCAGCAGTGCCCCACTAATTCAGCTCACTAGCAAAATTAGCAGCAGGAAACAAACCTTTGAAATTTTCATCATTTATGAATAGAATTGTTCATGTCGTAAAGAATATGGGCTCCTGCTGTAATTGTTCCTGTGTTAAGAAAGCTGCAAGTTATTTTCTCTCTCTGTCAGTCTTTAAAAGAAAAAAAATCAATAGAAATAAATACACATGCAATTAAATAGTGGATTAAACAGCCAACTGAGTGACTAAAATTTCTTTCACTTTTGAACTCTTCTTAATTTTTTTTCCCCTTCTCTCAGGGAGAATATTGTACTGCCATTTCTTCACAAACATTCGATAATGCTAAAGTGCTTTGAAGTTGCCACTGGAGAAAATAGTACAACAGATGGAGCATGAATAAACTCACAGTGCTGTCTCTTTAATCTGAACAAAGGCAATTTTTCTTGGCAAAAATATTTAATATTTAATTCCATTTACTTATAGAAGTTTGATCCCAGATGAGAATACAAAAACCGAGGCACAGCTGTATATACAACAGCTCATTGCATCTATATCCTGGCTTTTTATTGGAAAGATTAAAAAATCTTCATTTAGCATGTGTTATAATAGCTGTGATAGATCTTGTTCAATACTTATCTGGAGGCCACTGGACCCAAAGGAATCCGCGAGTTAGAATCTCAGTAAGATGCCATCACTCTTTTTGCTTTGTACCCTGGAAACCAGACCCTGGCCCTCCCATTTAGTATGACTTTTCTTGTGTGTAACTGTTATCAGTTGGTATTCTTGTATGAAAAGTAGTGTTTGAACTTCAGGTTCAGGTGTATTTCCACTACATTAAAAAAAATAAAAATAAAAAAAAAAATCTATGGACTTTTATTACTACTTCCTGAGATTCTTTTTCTGTTGGTATACAGCTAAAGATGAGATATTAAATCCTTCCTTTAGATGTATCATTCACCACAACACTTTTTCTAAAAGTCCTTATCTGAAAGATTAAATAAAACAAGCTGGTTTTTATATTTCTGTTAATCATCTTGCAGTTATAAGACTTCAGGAAGCCCATGTCCTCTTCTTCCTCATTCAGTTTTTAAAATGATATTTTAGTTCTTTTAGCAGAAATGCATCGTGAATCAAGTTTCTACAGACATTCTTTTATCTATTTTCTATAGACATTTTTATATTATATATTTTCTAGACAGTATAGGATTTCATACTGAAGTGGCAACAACTTTTTTGCTCTCATGCAACAACTGGTTCTTATTAACTCTCATAAGTTGCTTATCTTCCTTATAAAGTCCTGTGCTGCTGTATTTTCACTGTGATTTGGTTTCACCCTCTGATGGAGGGCTTCATATGGAGCTGTGCAACCTGATCATTACTGCTGTTAAGATGTGAGGAGAGAGATATATGGTAAGTCAAGCTTTACAAGTTCAGGCAGCATTACTGCTTCTAAAACTTGGGTAATAGTTCAGAATTTGAAGTGTGCTCTCAATCTGACTTCTTTAAACTTCTTAGAAGCAAGATGCTGGAAAGCAAATACTCAGAAGAGATAAATCATGAACACCCTGTGCAATCTAAAGAGTTTGGATAAAAAGTCACAAAGTTTCATAACAGAAGTATATCAGGGCAGCACAAATAAATGTAAATTGTACCTACACACGGTTTGTTAGACATTCCTGTATCTAATCATAGGAACAAATGAAAAAGATTGTAAGCATGTGATGAGCCTCTTTTTCAACATACTTTTTGAATTGATGTCAATAGTTAGTCAAATTCTTCACCTCTGTTACTATTGCATAGGAAAAAACCAAAACATTACAGAATAAGTTTTTTGAGATAACAGTAGCATGTGATCGGTGTGTTTGTGTTTTTTCTTTCTGAAGAAAATGTAGGAAAAGTGTGCTTTAAATGGTTTTTTTGCAAGTGATGCAGTTCAGACTAGCTCCAAGTGGAGGACAGAAACTAGAATAATGCCCTGTGTATTTGCTATGCTGGAATCCAGTCTTTCATAAGCAGTTATTGACCAGGACAGACAGAATACCAGTCCTCTGCAATGTGAAACCCCATGTATACACTTATATGGTGCTACATTTTGCATTACAGAAGCACTTCCCACTTTGGATGTGAATGGTATTAACCTTTTTCTAGTTACTGATTTATGTATGTATGTATGTATGTATGTATGCATTTATTTATTTATTTATTTATTTATATTTAAACAATGTCTATCACAGCACCTGACTTTCCTGTCCAGCCAGCTCTGGGCACTGCAACAAGAGTGGGCTGCCCCCAGAAAGCAAAGCGGGCTGGAGTGCAGCTTGCTCAGAAAACGTGGGCTAGGGCCCAATGCTCTATGGTTGGCAGAGATACGCTAACACCAAGGACCAGAATAAAAGAAAGAGAGGGGTCTTTGGTGTGAAATCCAGAGGGTTTATTCTCCAGAGGAGTCAGGGACCAAAAGACCCCAAGCACTGCTGTGACTTTATACAACTCAAAAGTCATGGGCGGGTACAAACAATCTACCAGTGGGGAGCCCAAGAGGAAGGAACAAGAGGAGGCGGTAACAATGCAGGGACCAACAGGGATGAAGGGGTGGAGAGGACCAGTCACCTAGGCCAATGGGGCCTCGAGGGTTAGAGGATGGACAAGGAAGAGTCTAGAACAAAAGGAAGGGTTTACAATGATGGGCAGCCAGGATGTTGGGCAAGGGAGGCATTGACATGGACCATTCTGGAAAATAGGGAAGGGTCTTGGGGTGAGTGACACAGGAGAAAGGTGGGGAGAACTTAGGAAGAAACCATTCCATTTCGGGGGGGGGAAGTATTCAGGGGTAACCATTGGTATAAACAATTAAACAGTTAACAATAAAAATGCACCACCACAATTCCCTCTTTTTTGTTTTGTTGAGGGAAAAGGGTGAGCTAGAAATTAAGATGAATCAAACTTCTGTTGGGGTTCCCTCCCACCATGACTCAACCGCTGAAACGGTGACTCGGGAGGAGAGTCACCTTGCATCACCACAAATGTGTGAATTAGTTGCCTGCTTAAACCATCTTCTCATTTTTCCATACTTCTAGAGAGATTTGATGACCTTTTAAGTGTCCTTTGCTTTGCCTTCTGGATCCAAACACTCCTTTCTTTCTCCATTTTCCAGGAAAATAAGAAGCTAAAAAAAAAACCAGAAACAGAAAAACACTTCAGACTCTCAAATCACTGTAAAATCCATATCCATCATAAATCCAACTAAAAAATAAAGGGCAAGAGAAGATGTCCAAGAATGATGTGAGAGACTAAATCCTTAGCCAGTTCAGGATCTTTATTCAGCATCTGAATAGATGACCTGTCTTATGCAGCCCGTGTAGGTATGAGACCAATGCCATAAGACCAAGAGAATTAATTTGGCACAATGCCAGCACAAATAACACTTAAGGACATCATGCATATATTCATACTGTTATATACAACAAGAGTGTATGTTAAGAAGGAAAAAACAATGCTAGTGGATCAAGCTTTCAAAGGAGAACACTTTTAAATATATTGCTGTGAAAAGAAATAGGTGAAGAAAGGCATTTCACTTGCAGTTGGACCAGATGATCATTGCAGGTCCCTTGCAACTGAATTGCTGTATGGGTTGACCGTGTCTGGATTCCAGGCAACCACCAGAACTGCTCTCTCACTCACCTCTGCAGCCAGACAGGGGAGAGAAAATATGATGAAGGGTTCATGGGATGAGATAAGGACTGGGAGAGTTTACTCACACAGTACTGTCATGGGCAAAACAGGCTCAAAACTGGGATGTGCATTGAATTTATTGCTAACTAAATCAGAGCAGGATAATGAACAGTAAAATAAGACCTTAAAAACACCTTCTCCACACCCTTCCCTCTTTCCCATCTCTATCTCCTCCTCCAGTGGTGCAGGAAGATAGGGAATGGGGGTTATGGTCAGTTCATTCCCTGTCGCTTCTCCCACTGCTCGGGGAGAGGAAATGTTCCCCTGCTGCACCATGAGGTCTGTCCCATGGGAGACAATTTCCTCTCTCCACAGGTGTAGGGGGTTGACCTTGTCTAGGTGCCAGGTAACCACTAAGGCATTCTATCAGTACCTTTCCCAATGAGACAGGGGAGAGAATAAGATGGCAAACAACCAGTGGGTGAGATAAGGCAGTTTTATTACAATGAAAGAAATGAAGTAAGTGAGAGTCTGTACACACATAAACAATGAGAATAGTCAGTCTCTACTTACCATCAACAAGTGATGTTCGGACATTTTCTGGGAAGCATGGCTTCAGCACACTTAATGGTTCCTCTGGGAGGCAAGCACTAAAGGATCATGAACACCCCCCCTGCTTCGTTCTGATTTTCTTTTTAAATGTTATCACAGAGGTGATACCATCATTTCTAATTGGCCCAGCCTTGGCCAATGGCATGTTCATCCACAGAACCATCAGGGATTGGCTCTTCCAGATGTAGCAGAAGTTCTAGCAGCTTCTCGCACAAGCCACCTCTGTGGCCCCCTTCTGCTACCAAAAACCATGCTGGGCAAAACTAATACAACAAGTCTCCCACAGTTTCACAGCCTCCTCCAGGCATCCACTTGCTCCAGTCTGGGACTCCTCCAGAGGTTGCCGGTGGATCTCTGCATCCCCATGGACCTTCATGGGCTGCAGGAAACAGCTGTCTGCACCACAGGCTGGGAGTATCTGCTCCTTGTCCATCTCTAATGATCTTGGTATCTGTGGAGCTGTTCTTCTCACATGTTCTCACCCCTCTCTCCTCTGGCCTCATTTACATCTGTGAATTTTTTTTTTCCCTTTCATCTTAAATCTGTTATCAAAGAGATATTACCACCATTTCTAATTGGCCCAGCCTTGACCAATCACACATCCATCTTCAGAGCTACCAGGCAGTGGCTCTGCCAGACATGGAGGATGCTTCAAGCAGCTTGTCACAAAAGTCCCCACTGTAGCCTCCCTGCTAACAAAAATTGGTCATGTAAACCCAATACAACTGTTCTATTGTGTTTCACTAGTTTAATAGAAATTCAGTGCATGTTTTTTTGCACCCACCTTCTTGTTAAGTCTTCAGAATTCAAATAAGTACTATGTACTCCTGCTGTGCCAAGATAAGAATATCAGAAATTTTAAGAACATGAAAATGTTATCTACATAGCAGGCCTCTTTCTGTTGTTCTTGCTGATCCCAACCCATTTTTCAGTTTTCTTGCTATTCCTTCAATCATTCCCTCCAGAAATGTATCTAGATTACTATTGAAGTGATTTATATGCTTGGCAGCCATTACCTTTCTCTATAATATGTCTCTGCAATAAACAGTTTTGTTTTCAACAAATATGTGGCTTTCAGATTTTCTACAGTCATTGTTACCAGATTAATGTCAGAAATTTTCTTTAAGGTTTAATCAATAATCTAACTTAATTTTCCTTCATTTCTATGTCTCTTACATATCTGAAATGTATTGGTTATTTCAAAATTTGTCTCTGCAAAGAGAAAGTGTCTTTATCCTGCTGATAAAGCTTTGAATATAAAAGGATCTTGTCAGATATTTGAAATATGAACATAGACTTAGTTACTTTCCCCCTGAAGGGAAGCTAGACACGTATCTGCATTGAAACAGCAGAGTGAAAATAATTCAAACAAGCAAGTTAAGCAAGTTTGCATGCCTGAACTTGTTGACATTGCCTTTTTTGTTGGTTGTGTAAGTTGTTTATCTTGCTTTGCTTTGTTTTAGTAGTGTTAGCAGGTGCTTACAAGTGACCTCCATGTTAAACATAAAATCAAGCCAGCATTTTCAAGGAATATTTGTTCTGTAACAGACTCTTTTCCTGGTTTTGTTTATTTGGGTTTTTTTAATCCCCAGAGAGACCATTTTTCACCTTTTATTTTCTTTATAAAAATGAGAACATACCCTGAATGAGAAGCTCCTACAGAAAGCCAGAGTATGACAAACAGTATCTTAAGTTGACTCTTACAGAGATATTTATGATGTTCTCATCATGTCTACAAAGCATGGTGAATGTTGCTTAATAATGCTTGTTTTCATAAAGGGACTCTTTACAATGATCATAACTGTGGTGAAGTAAACTTCATCTCACTGTAGGTTCTTTGAGAATCTCCCTATACAAAGTGTCTTTCAAGAAAGGAAAAAGAAGACCTAGTATTTCAAGTCACCAGTGTTATCTAGCTCTTTCTAAAGATTTTGGGAAAATAGAAGTCAGAAATTTAGATATTTAGGAGACTGACTATTTTTTTAATGGAAATATTAATGTTCTATATGCCAAAACTCTATACAATGAAACTTCAGAATCCAATGTATTTTGAGTTACTTGGAGATTTTGTTTATGCCCTGTTTATGTTTATGCCTTGTTAAAGCTCACAGTGCTATTGTTGTAAAACACTATAAAAATAGATTGATATTAAAAAATACTAAGTTTGGGTTGTAGACTCAGTCCTTAGTGTCATACAAAATGACAGTTATAGTTTACTTTTTGTGGAATGAAAAAAAAAATGGATAATTTTTTATTCATGATGCCATCTGCCCCATAGGGAAATTTTGTTCAGGCTTTTTTCAAGCATGTTCAAGTTGCCTTTTTTCTCTCAAAACAGAGAGAAAATTTCCATCTTGAAATATTTTTTATTAATAATTTTTAATGAAAATTATTAATAAATCCAGAGTTTTCTTTGGAAGACAGTGACTGTCAAGTGTGTAAGTTGCCTCATCGGTAATCTAGATCTGTTTTTGAAAAGAATTATTTTTGTATTCATATGATAGATGATATTTACATGAAAGATGAAAGAATATTTATATTTTACATAATCAAGAAATTAAACATCTAAATATTTTGTATTTCATTTAGTTTCTGAATGTTGGAAGGTGATTTTGGATCAACCTAAATGACAAAATACCTTTGTCGTTATGGAAGTATTTGTAAATAATGTACTAGCTAAGGAGTTTTTATAGAGCAAGGACTGAAAGTTTCCCATTAGACAGTTTCTCATACTATTGATTCCAAAATGTTTGTTCCTTGACTGCTTCACATTGTGAATTTAAATTATGGTATTATGACTATATGCAGTCTACATCAATAAAATAGATTTGTTTCCATCTTTGATTGTAAATGTTGCTTTGGGAAATAATTTCTTCCCCTGCATTGGATTTTACAAAGTCTTCTGTGAACTGAGTATAGTACAGTACTCTGAAGTGTTTAAATTGTCAAAAGGCCTTGAAATGGCAAAACAAAAACCAGGAAGCCAAAGCTGGGTAAATTCTAGAAAGAATACTGGCAAATATAAATGAATTGCATTAAAACAATTAGTTTTACTCAGGTTAATTTGAATCATTACTTTGAGGTTATAGATCTAGAGGTTATAGAACTATAGATTTGAGGTTATAGAACTACAATTTTCAAAAGTAGTAATACTAACATGAAATCTTTAAGTTTTGTAATTCAATTTTTGCAGATATTTTTTAGATTACTCAAACACTTTACTATAGTGTGATCAATGTTTTCCATTTCTGTGCTTCAATTACACACAAGTATAAAACTGGAGAAAATAAACTGGTCTTTTGCTTTCACCCATTGTTGAAATATTTTTAAATAATAGAGACTTTTTTTCAGACTGGCATTTTCCATGGATTTCGAAACAGAAATTACAAGGGGATGCTATGTCAAGGTGTTCATAATAATAACATTCTTGGCGTTTAGTATACTTACAGGAGAAAGGTTTTGAAGCTAGGAAATGTTTGAGCTTCTCTTAATAGTCCTTAAAAGTAATTTATTTCTTCCTTTTCTCTTAACTCTGTGAATTGTTCTTTAAATAACGATTATTAAATTTTAGAATCTGCTTTATTTGAAAACATTATTCTATGCAACTTAATAAAATACTGAGTTATTGAAAACATTTCTCTGAGTATATACAGGAGATCCACTAACAGGTAATTAGTTGCTAAAGGATTGTAATCTCTGTGCTTTTTTCAGTCAAATTAAAAAAAAAAGAAAAAAGGACAGAGAGAAGAACCTGAGAAAAAGGACTTACTCAAATATGAAAGATGCAGGAGGAAAGTATTCTTTCCATCAAAACAAAACTAAACAAAACTAAACAAAAAAGTGCAAACAAATGAACAGAAAAACCCCAAACAAATCTGCAAAAACTCCCAATCAAATGAAATTTAATCATCCCCAAAAACCAAAAGTCAAACAAAAAACCCCCTGAAAACACCTCCCCTCCTTATTTCCTTTTTAAATTTTTTCATTGCTTTTTCAAAGATTATAAAGCAATAAATAATACAAAAAATTATCTTGTGCCTTAAGATTCAGATTAGATACCTCAAATTCTTGAGGGTAGGTTTCTGGTGAACTTCCAGCAATGAGTCATGGCTTTTTCTCACGAGAAAGAAGAAAAGGAAAAAAAAAGCCCAAAGACACTATCTATAATTCTTTGGAGAGAGAAATAATTTATTTTGAACTGTAGTTTTTATTAACCACAATCCTTTGATGGATGCCAGCATATTAAGAAAATTGTGGGGATTTGTTACAAAGTTGTATTCAAGATAAGAATATTTGATAAACACAGGGCACACTTCTCCTATTTCAAATCTATGCTTCTTACCCTTCTTTAGGGATGTTAAATCAGATGTTAAATAAACAACCCTTCTTGGCTTTATAATGGAAATATATTATGCCTCTTTCAGTATGGAAGCATTATCCATTGGTTTGACCACTTTAGCTTCCTTTCATGCTTAAGCTTAACTTTGAATATTAAATCATGATTTGAATGCAAAGTTCAGCTGTCAGTTTTAAGCATTTCTTCTAATGAATGACTGAAGAGGGTCAGAGGTTCCCAGATATTAATCCACAAAAATGAAGGGTAAATTAAGTTCTTGATGAGACCATGAAGTATGAATTATTTTTTCTTTTTTTTTCAGTAGGTCATTGCAGTACTACAAAATTCGATCGCACTTCATATTACCCTTGAGTTTATTTAAAAACAGATCTTGATGCTAAACAGAGCACAACTGCAGAAAATAATTTATGGAGAGATTTGAGTTTGCTTTTCTTCCTCCTAAATTTTGTCCTAATTAAAAATAATATAAATATATAAAAATAAATGTATCTTTCTTGTTAATTTGATTTTTAAATGTTATTATTCAGGTGTTAACTAGCAAAAGTATTTTGGGTTTTGCTTTAAAATACACTCCCCTAAAAGAACCTATGAACATTATTGAAAATCTACATTTAATCTTTATATGCAATTGTACAATAATCCCTCATTTCTATTTAAACTATGAAAAGAGTCCTAAATTGTGAATATTAAGGAAAACCAAAACAGAATGTACATATCATACTGAATTAAGTATACCTGCACAGTAATTACTTTTCTGAAAAAGGATCTACTACTTTTCCCAGTAATATGAACTACTGTTTTTGTCAGACACTTTCCTAAAATATCCTCTTTAGAAGGAGTCAGCACTTTTGCTGCACCATAAATTCTACAAGTATGATTCTACATCTAGTGTTGGAAATGCTGCCTTTTGTTTTCTTCATTTCCCCGGTTGTAATCAACAAATATTTACAGAGTGATGTCACCATTAAATACAGTTACAATTTCATATCACCAGGACGTTTGCTCGGTCACCAGGAAAATATTGTGTACTTTAGATACATCGCTCTTCATTTGTTTTCACATAAGAGCAAGCAGTGTCATGCCTCGATACAATTATTTTTTCAACTGTCAGTTGAAAACGACCTCTTAATTCTGCATCTAAATGTACAATCTGTTGAAAGACCCCCAAGCTGTTCACCAGTGTTCAGAAGTAATTGTGAATGCCGTTTATTTCTATCTTTAGCACACCTTTTATAGGGTTCTACAGGGTCTGCGGGCAGAGCAAGCTACTATTGGCTAACACACACAGTTTACATATTTTCCCCTACACACAAGGATATTGTTTTGCTTTACTCTCTCTTCTGCAGGCAAGTTTCAAGGATTTTGGCCCTTAATATCACGACTTATTTCAAAGGCTGGTTTGTGCATACAGGCCTTTACTAATATATAAAATACAGCAACAACAATCAATTATGATTTAATTTTTTTAGTGATAGCTTTTTGTCTATCAGTTGGAATTAGTACAGATATGTAGTAAATGTTATAGAAAAACCCCACAAATCCGGAGATATCAGTAATTTTGGATACCTTTTCAAGATATCTGTTCTTTCTAAATTTGGTAACAACCATAGTTATAAAAATCAATTAAAGAAGCAAGTTTTCTGCATGAATGAAGTCCACCTTTGAAATTAAGGAGGAGAAAGTAGTAGGAATAGCTACATTGTTTTATTAGCTTTTGTCTTCAAGCAAAAGCTGAACCCAGGAGCAGAAAAGGCAAAACTTGAGCACAAATGAGACAACCACAAAGCATTCAGAAGCCAAGAAATGGCTGAGTAGACAGGCAAAAAGCCAATTTTTAAAACTTTCGATAGAAATTTTAAGAACTTGATTTACTTTTTCATCTTGCTCTTTGCTTTTCTTTCCAAACTTCCATTTCTGTCCTATTGCAAGACTGTTCTTCTGATACCCAGTCACTGAAAGAGAATACATAAGATATTTACAGAATATTACATAGCTGTAAGGCTATCAGTTGAGTGACTCAAGACTAGAACACTGATTGCAATTTTTCAGTCAAACACTGTTCAAACATGGATTTTAAAATACATTTAAAAGACAATAGTTCTTGCTTGTACAAAAAAAAAAAAGTGCTATGGGTATTTCACAGAACTTAGAGTCCTCCTGAGTCACTTACTAAGAACACAAAATCGCTTCAAATGAAATGAATTTGCTATCATTAGCATCAAAGTTACACAGGAAAAAAATGCCTGTCACTTTCAGTTGTTACAATCAAAAATTTTTCTATAATCAAATCTCCCTTGTAGTTCA
Organism: Parus major; assembly: GCF_001522545.3. NCBI lineage: Eukaryota > Metazoa > Chordata > Aves > Passeriformes > Paridae > Parus > Parus major. The sequence goes on from NC_031771.1 coordinate 561,751, forward strand.
TCACTGAATAAACAGTAGTAATCTTTCAAACATTTTTCTTCTTATTTTCTAGTATGTATTCACAAATTACTTTCTTCAAAAGACAAGGTGGATGATAAAACAAATGCCTGTGCAGCAATGGCATAGATGACAAATGCTGGTCAAATGAGGCATGTTTAATTCAAGTTTTGCATTATGTTTGATTTAGATACATCAAATTATTGTTTGAATTTATTTTATAATGTCTACTTTTTTAAAATTTTATTTTATTTTATTTTATTTTTGTGTCCTCTATGAACTTTTAAGGATGGACAGAAGTGTTGTGCTATGGACATGCAATAGAAGCACAAAGACTGGTCAGCTACTTCTGCTGTAACTTTTAGTTGAAACACACAGTTTAATTAAAGTCAGAATTTATGGCCATTCTTTTAAAGGGAAAAAAAATAATACCATAATACCATACTTAGATTAATAATAAAAATAAGGAAATGTAAAGAAAGGAAAGAGGTAAAGAATTCAGGTTTAGCAAGCACTACAAAGTACTTGGTTGGTGCAGTAAATGACCTGAAGTGGTGCTAGTTACAGCCCACACAAATTACCTCATTTCTATTATCATGCTTCTAATGGAAATTCAAGTGTAGAAATGTATTCATATGTTGAGGTTGTTATTGAGAAAATGACATAAGATCTGTATTCTGTGTCCTGTTGAAAAGAGTGAAGAGATCAAAGCTGTTAATTATTTTTATAAACATTATTTCTATCTTTTTATTTTTTTTTGTTAACTGGAGCTGCATTAACAAAAACAATAATTAGACTATTTTCTATAAAAATGTCTACAATTCATTCTACTTCAATTTTTAATGTTATTGCAGAATTCTTTAGGAAGACCAGGAATTAAATGAATAATAATTCTTTTATTAACAAGGGACTTAAAAGTTTGTTTACAATTTGGCAGATGTCACCTTGCATAAAAAATATAGATCGAACGCAGTACAAAACCCTTACAACCTAAGAATAACTCCTACAGAGACAAACAAAATCAAATTAAAACAATGCAATATGCCATGTGCTTTTAATACCTGTTATGTACTTCTAGGCATAAGAAACTTTGGGTTTTCCCTTCCAGCAGTTTTTTATTTAGCTTTAGAAACTGGTGTAAAATCAAGTGGAAAATACAGCATATATGCATTTTCTCTGAAATAATCCTAATTGCTTATTTGTAAAACATAATTGTATCCCAAAATACATAAAACTTTCTGTGTCTTCCCACATAATTTTTGCTTGTATTGATAAGAAATTATGAGAATGATGCAAAAGAATTGTTAGTGATGTCTTTTTAGCTCTCTACACCAATTTATTTGAGTAGCTTTAATTCAAGATTTTTACTTGAAATCAAATTTGGTAATCTATGCAGGTCCCAAGGTATGAAGTCAGGGTTGAGCATTTAAATTCTCAACTCTTTTAGATCTGTTTAAAAATTTCATTAAATATTTTATATTTCACCTACATAAATTATTGACAAATAGTATAAAATACCAGTCATTTCACACACAGAAAAACACAAGATGTAGCAGAAATATTTTGTTTGCAAATTTATGAGAGTTACTGAAGAAACCTGTAAGAAGATTGACTCTCTTAAGCATAATAAGTTACTTAGTATAGCTGTTTGTAGCTTTTGTGATTTTTTTATTTTTAAATTCACCTGAACCTCTCAATGCTCTCCCCCTTTATATTTCTGGAAGTATAATTAGGTGCTCAAGATAAATAGATGCAATTATACTTGCTTTTTCAGACTATTTAAAAATATATAAACTGTTTCATTGAGTCAATAACTGTTGCTGCAACCCCTTTAGTTAACAAGTTACAAATTTGGCATTAAAATCACAGGTTAAGCAGTGCCATTTTTAGATTTCACTATTTTCTAATGTTTTACATGACATATTAGATTTTTACTGGGAAAGGAGAAATTACATCAGGCTGCCTTGAAATTCTTTGTTTTAATGATACTTAAAGGTCCTACTATTTCAGATATAACACTTGTCAAAGTTTGCTGCTATTAGTCATGTTTCAGAACTGTTTTCTTGCTATCAATGATAGAAGTATGGTTCTGCAAAGCCCAGATAACAACCATTTAAAAATATTTAAAATATCAGTGCTTCCTGTTGATGTTAGCAATCATAGATGGGTTATACTTGAGAGGTAGCAGTTCAAGATTTTACATGAAAAATGGGCTTTATCCTTGGTAGCAGTGGTGAGGCTTTTAGGAGTTTTAATCTGTAGTAAAAAAAAAATGTTCTTAAAAGCAAATCATATTGCTCCTCAGCCCTCAAAAACTACAGCCTGCATGCATGCATAAGGGAATAAAGCTAGGTCACATCCTTTAATGGGAGGCTTTTAGTTTTAAACTAGTTTAAAACACATTATAGGTTTCTTTCAATTTTGGTTTGTACAATGTAGTGTTTGAAATTGTTACATGCACTTTGAAAAGTAGCTTCCTAATGCTGAGTAATTTTCTTCTTAGAAAGTGAAATTGTAAGTGAGGGCCTCTTATTGTGAAAATAAATTATGTTCTTTTAATGTAGAAATTGTAACTTTATGTCAATTTAAATGCCAGTATAACATTTTTATGCCAAATACTGAAGGCATTTTTACCCTGGGATATCAAAGTTTCTGTGTGTAGCTTTTTGGTGGTGTTTTTGCTTCTTTTTTGTTTTAATTTATCCTGTCATTTTGTGTTTTACTATCTCTTCTCTATGTCTTTATCTCTTTGCCTTAGTTCTCTAGAAGAACTTTGAGATCAAACAGCTAATGACTTTTTCTTTCAAGGCTTTAAGTCTGCATTATTTTGCTATGTAGCACTACTTTGAGGTCAACTTCTCTCTCACCATGCTACATCAATGACAGATATAGAAGTGGATTTATTTTTCAGTAACTCAAAACATGTTGTAAGATATAAAAATTGTTTTTTCTAAACCTTCCAGAATTAAGCTCTCAAAGAATGAACTCCTTTGCTCAGTTAGGAATAAGCAATGTTCCTGATCAATAGTAGAAGCTTCCTTAGTGACTTTTGTGAAAGGCCATAAGACCTGATATTAAGAGACTACTGCTTGCACTTGAAGATAAACTGTTGTGCCACATTAAAGCCTCAACCAACTAGAATTAGCTGAGCTTATTCTGCTAACCTTGAATAACAATTGTGATGGCACTATTTTTAAGATGGGACTACTGCTTGCCAACATATGGATATTTGAAATTAAATTTTTTCAGGTAAAATTGGTGGCATTTCTTTTAACTTTATGTAAAAACTGAAAGCACTATGCCAAACCTAAGGAAAAAACCAAACAAAACCCAAAATAAAATCATTTTGCCCCAACCTACCAAAAAACCCAAATATCTTAAAACATCAATAAATTGATCTTCTGTGTGATTGGTACTAATTGTTCTGTGTTGACTTTATGATGCTTCTTCTAATATGTAACCTTATGTTACATATTAGAAGAAGCCACAGTTTGTGTTCAGAAAGAGCCCTCACTGCCCCACATCCTGCTCCTGGACTGTGTTGTCTGCAGCATGGACAGACAGCAGGACAGAGCTCTCCTTTGCTTTTAGTTAGTTTTTAGCTAGCTGAGGCAGAGAAGTTCCCTGGACTGTGTTTTTTTTTTTCTTTTTCCTTGGAGCTGTTCAAACCTGCTCTGGACTGAGCACCCAGCCAAACCCCGGGAGCTCACGCCTGTGGCCTACCGGGGCCAGGGCCTCGGCACTTTCCATCCCTGGAGGGACTGATAAGAACCTGAGTGAGCCAAGCTACACCACATGAAAAGGACTTTTCCTGCATTTGCCATCTCATCGAACAGTGAGAGGTTTTATTGTTTAATATTATTCAATTTCTGCTAAACAAACAGTGTTTTCCACTTTTCTCCATGGAAATCTTTTTTCCGGTCCAATTGGGGGAGGGGTGGCTTGAACTTGCATTCTTAGAAAGATCTCACTCAGAAGTTTTCTCCCAAATTTGCTCTGAACCAAGACAAATACAATTATTTGCTCTCAATGTGGGGCTCGAGAAAGTAAAAAAAGCCTGTACTGATTGCATTCTGGTTGTACTTACTCTGTATTGGGCTAAAGCAGTAAGTAGCCATGTTACTTGAATTCATGTCTCTCGGGGTGGAAGTCTTCATGTAGTTTTAGTCCCTAGATTTTTTTGAGGTTTTAATACCTTTCTAGTCCCTACGTTTATTTTCTTTTCTGAAGATAGCCCCATTATTGTCCCTAACACATAGCTTTTACAGTAAAAAAGCACAGATTAAAATAGCTATTATGCTGGGCTTAGTAATAATGATTTATAAGAAGTCCATAATAGTGCTAAAGTTTGTGCCAAGCATATTTAGTTTATAGTTTCTTCGTCCTACTCTTTGTCCAAGTCCCAGTAGCATGTTTTGGGAGTTTATTAGGAATCATACTCTTAAAAACGAGATTCACTTAATAAATTATAATAAATAATTTAATATAAATAAAAAGACAATTAGGAGACAAAAGAAATAAAGCAAAGGGTTAAAACGGCCGGGTGCCCCAGGTGGGTTTGCCAGAAACACACCTGGTATCCCAGGAACTCTCCCTTTTATCCCCCCTGCTATGAAGGTCCAATGAATATTCAAAGCATCCCCCTTCCTGGTTCCGCCTTCTTAGATCATGCTTTTGTACAATTTTTATTTTCTGCTGGTCAGCATTTATTTTGCTGGTCAGCATTATTCTAGCTGGTCAGCATTATTTTGGAGTTTGGTTTCCTTTCTTCTGCAGATGGTCACTTGTTGATAAGAGTCTGGGCCCCTCATCCTTCCTCTGAGGGCAGCTGGTCTTCATATCTTCCGCTGATAACAGTTTGGCTTCTGTTGTTCTCCTGATAACAGCCTGGGCCCCAGTGTCCTTGCCCTCTGGGGTTTCCTTGCCTTGTACCTAGGAAATTCTTTTAAACTTAAAACTTGTTAGCAAGAAAAAGGTACATACATAGCTAAAAAGTATTTAATATATAATATTCATCTGCAAAAGCCAATATCATAATACAAATTTATAACAATACCCTGCTTGTTAGAAGAAGAGCAGGGGATAAGGCTTTTCAGCCTTTTCTTTCTTTCTTCTTTTTTAAATCTGTTACATCCCTTTTTGAAAATGTTCAGTTTTCCCAAAATGTTAAAGAAACCAATTTCCTAGTATTTAATCTAGTAAACTTCTTCTATATGCTCTGCAACTTTTCTAGAATGAGGGCTGATGAGACCCCTGACCCAGGAGAACACCCAGGTGTAGAAAATCATGAGTAGTATAAAGAATAAGAAAACAGGCCAGACCCCAAAAGAATTTTCTGATCACCCAGCCTGGGAATTTTCATGTAAACAAATTCAGAACCCAGATGAAGTAGGAAAATATCTGGAAAAAAAATGCCATGATGATTCTAAGGAAAAAAAATTGCAATAAACTAAGCCCTAGCATATGTTTATTGCTCACTGCTAGATATTATAAGGCAGCAGATAGAGGCAGGGGGGACAGGGAGATGAATCAGCAGCTACCCCAGTCACTCAGGCTGCAGCTAAGCCAGCAGCCTAAACCAATCGTTGCTGCAGGAAAGAAGCACACAAGCAAGACCAATTGGCCAGTGACCGACAATGATGATCCAGGGCAAGGACCCTCAACACCAGTTCATAACACAAAATCAAAAGTCAAAACAACTGAAACGCAATCAAAAGTTACGATTAATTCCTTTTCCCTGAATAATACTTGTGGCCTAAAAATAGATTACACTCAACAACCTAATAAATCTATAATTAGTTAGTTAGTCCATCTATGGGATACTGCAGATAAGGCTACAATTCCAGACAAAGCAAAGCATTTGGGATCCCTGTCACATGATCTGGTTATCAACCAAAAAATTTTGAGGAAGGCTGTCTTGGTTTAGAAGGTAGTTGTTTGGAATGAAAATGTAGCCCCCCCCCTCCCTCTGAATTATTATAATTTTGAAATCAAGGGGCTCTCAGGCAGAGATCTGGGGATAGGAATAACAGTTCTTTACTAGTATGTATAACGAGGCACACAAACAACAATAAATACAGCATTAAAAACCAAAATACAGCATTAAGAACCAAGGACCCCATGACAGCCTTCTTGGCTGAGATGGGAAAAGGATGGAGGAGAGGCTTTGCTTCACAAACCCTCTTGGGCAGTCAGTCCTGGTGCTCCTGCAGGTCTCTGAGGAACACTTAGCTGGAACAGCAGGAACGAGATGAAATCCTCAGATGGTGGCTGAGGTGTATCAGCAGCTCCGTGGCGGTGGCTGACACTGCCACCGGCAGTGTCAGGGGGTGCGAGGCCCACCAACAAAGAGAGAAGAAGGAGAAGGAGCAGCAGCTCCATCTGGATGATGGTGAAATTCCCTTCTCTCCACAGCAACAGCTCTGCGTGCAAACGTGTCCTTCCCTGAAGCTGAAGAAACCAGCCAAACTGTCCCCGCCCTTCCCTTTTCCTGACCCCTTCCCCCCTGGGCCCAGCTGAACTCTTTGTGTTTCTCAAGTACCCACCAAGTACCCGCAGTCAGGGTTTCCCAGCAACTAATGGGTAAAAATTCCACAGGTGAGCCAGAACTAAAAGAAGGACACCTAACCCCCAATACCCAGCCAATGCCCCACACTTCGCCTTCTCAGTTCCCACCATCAACTGAGAAGCCCCAATGAAGCGATACTATTGGCAAGTTCTTCCGCAAGGAATAAAGAACAGTCCTAGCATCTGCCGGTGCAATGTTGCTTCATTGCAGTCCCCGGAGCACGTCAAAACAGGGAAGGCTATCATTCTTCATTATATGGATGATGTCCTCATGTGTTCCCCCAAGAGCAATATACTCCAACACATGTTTGACCTGACTGTAAATGTTTTAGTTGCTGCAGAATTCGAACTTGTTGGAGGTTAGGTGTCCCTTTTTTTTTTTTAGTTCTGGCTTGCCCGTGGAATTTTTACCCATTAGTTGCGGGGGACAACCTAACTGTGGGTACTTGGTGGGTGCTTGACAAAAGACAGAGAGTTCGGCCGGGCCCAGGCGGGGGGAGGGGGGCAGGAAAAAAAAGAGGGTGGGGACAGTTTGGCGGGCTTTCTTCAGCTTTGGAGGAGGACACATTGTGCGCAGAGCTGTTCCAGTGGAGAGAAGGGAATTTTGCCATCACCCAGATGGAGCTGCTACTGCTTCTCCTTCTTCCCTCTCTGTTGATGGCCTCGCACCCCCTTTCCTGCCAGGATGTGTGGCACCACTGCCATGGAGCTGCTGATACACCTCAGCCACCGGCCCAGGATCTCAGCTCATCCCTGCTGTTCCAGCCGACTGTTCCTCAGAGCCCTGCAGGAGCACCGGGACTGACTGCCCGAGGGGGTTTGTGAAACAAAGCCTCTCCTCCATCCCATCTCAGCCGAGAAAGCTGTCACGGGGTCCCTGTTTCTGTGTTCTTGTTATTGATGTATTTATTGTTGTTTGTTTGCCTGGTTTTACAAGTAAAGAACTGTTATTCCTATCCTCAGATCTCTGCCTGAGAGCCCCTTGATTTCAGAATTATAATAATTTGGAGGGAGGGCGTCTACATTCTTTCATTCCAAGGGAGGCTCCTGCCCTCTCTAGCAGACACGTGTCTTCTAAAACCGAGACAGAACTCCAGGAGGAGAAAGTTCACTGGATGCCCCCTTGGAGGTATTTGGGCCTGGAAATTTCCAAAAAGAAGATTTGACCACAAAAGTTTGAAATCAAGATTGATCTGAGAACCTTGGTGGATATCCATCAGCTGTGTGGGTCTTTAAACTGTCTAGGGAAAACAACCGAGGACCTAGCCCCCCTCTTCAGTTTATTGAAGGGGGGAAAGGAGTTGAGTTCTCCTAGGGTTCTGACCCAGGAGGCAAGTCTGGTGCTGGGGAAATGGCATCTAAACAAGCCCACCATTGCCTGCCGAACCTGCCGTTCAACTTCATTGCACTTGGAAGGTTGCCTCACCTCCATGGTTTAATCTTTCAATGGGACAAGGACCAGAGGGATCTCTTAGTGGATGTTCCTAGCCATCAGTGGTCCAAGAGCATCACAGAGCCGCAAGAGCTGATGGCTCAGTTGATTAGAAAGGCCAGAGTGAGATTGCGCTGTCAGGAGGTGACTTCACATGCATCCACTTGCCAATCACCCTAACAACTGGCAAGTTAACAAAAGAGGCTTTGGAGCAATTGCTCATGGAAAATGAGATGCTCCAGTTTGCACTAGACAACTACTCAGGATAAATTTCAATCCATGCTCCTGCACACAAATTGTTTCATTTGGAGTTCAAATTAATCCCAAAAGAAAAACAGTCAGAGACCACTTAAAGCTTTGACAGTATTTACAGACGCGCCCGGAGCATCTCTCAAGTCAATAACGACTTGGAAAGATCCTCAAATTCAGCAGTGGGAGATGGATGTTAAGGAAGTTGAGGGTTCCCCTCAAATTGCTAAGTTAGACGCAGTTGTCAGAGCTTTTGAGAGACTTTCCAAACCGTTTAATCTGGTGACTGTTTTGGCATATATAGCAGGGGTAGTGTCTAGGGCACAAAATGCTGTTTTAAAGGAGATCTTGAATTCAAGCCTCTCTGAGCTGCTCTCAAAATTAATCCATCTCATCTCCTACCATGAGCAACAGTTTTATGTGCATATGAGGTCACATACTGACCTGCCAGGCTTTATTGCAGAAGATAATCAGAGAGCAGATGTTTTGGCCGCTCCAGCTGAAATGGCCAAACTGCCTGACATCTTCCAACAGGCGAAGATGAGCCATCAACAATTCCATAAAATGGGCCTGGCCTGGTACGCCAATTCAAGCTAAGGCAAGATCAGGCCAAGGCCATTGTGGCAACATGCCCTAGCTGCCAGCGATATGCAGTACCATCACTAGGCTTGGGGGTAAACCCAAGCAGCTGTGAGGTGTGGCAAACTGATGTGAAGCATATCTCCCAGTTCAGCAGGCTGAAATATGTCCACATTTCAGTGGACGCTTTCTCCAGTGCAATTTATGCCTCCGCCCACACAGGGGGAGAAGGCTGCCGATGCACATAAACACCTGCAGCAGGCCTTCTCCATGCTGGGAATCCCCAAGGTCATCAAAACATATAACAGCCCCACATATGCCTCTAAGGCCTTTGGGGAGTTCCTGCAGCAATGGGAAGTAGAACATAAGAGGGGCATCCCCTACTCCCCCACAGGTCAAGCTGTGATTGAATCCATCAGTTGCCCAAAAGGGTCCTTGAGCAACAATGTGAGGAGTCCAAGGTCATGATACAAATGAGACTATGTAGGGTCTTATTTACCATCAACTTCTTAAACTGTCCATTGGAAAATCTTAACCCACCTGTTGTTAGTAATTTTAATCAAAATAGACAGTTAGAACTGCAGGAACATCCTCCACTTCTCGTAAGGGACCCTGAGACCTGGAAAGTAGAGGTCCCACATGAACTAATCACCTGGGAATGTGGATACAGTTGTGGGTCTACTCCCTCTGTACTAAACTGGGTTCCTCAAAAGTAGGCTAAGCCCTACATTCTGAAGAAGTCCCAACAACCAGAAATTTGGAAAAATTATGTGACTGTTGCATCCCTAAGGAGATGCTGACATCAGGAAACAGAGACACCTAACTGACACTAGTTGATCCCTATATCCAGTTTTTAAGTACTTTTTAAGAAGTATTGTAAGATATTTATGAGTAACATTTATTATGTTTCTATTTCTTTAAGAACTTCCTGCCACAGACATGTGGCTGATTTCCTTGTGGCCACTGATGTTTCTTTGCCAGTCCTCAAAAACATGGATTATTCCGCAATCCAAGAAAAATGTAAGGGTCACCCTGGCCAAGATACTCAATCAAGATCATGTGTGACTATCGACAGCATCAGCAGAGGATCCAATGTCCACTTGTCTGGTGGGGATTCCATTTAAACCTGCAGAATACCCAGAGGGTTTGAAAAAGTTACAGAAAGACATTAATATTCTAAGACCACCCCAGAGGGTTGCCCGTTCTTTTATCACACATAAAAGTGCTAGTGAACAACCCCTTGGTCCTATGGAGGGATTGGGTTAAAAACTTACTGGTAGCAGATGAAGAACCACAAGAATATGACATTTTAGGTTCTTCAAAGGCATCATACTGTATTCAATTCATGTATGAGCCTTATTATAGGAAAGAACAATTTATCTCAATGAAGCAACACAAAGAATAGTATACCACTGCCAAGTGATGCAAATTAATAGGTTAAATTAAAATGGCCTCTACAGAAAGTTACCAATCTTTAAAATTAGATAAAAGAACTTTCTTAATTTGTGGAGATCACACATGGGCGTGAATCCCCTCTCGCCTTCTCGGACGCCCATGTACTTTTGGGCGGCTGTCCCTGCTTTCACCCAACAAAACCCAAATTATGCATTGGCAAAGAGAAAACAATTTGGTGATCCAAAAATGAGGTATTAAGGATTTGGACGAATATTGTGACTCAGAAATCATACATTGGTCAGATCTTAAAAGAACTGCTGTCTCCATATTTTTACCCTGGGTTTCAGCAGCATAATCTCTAGGTATATTGGGCCACCTAGAGAGCTGGGTTGCTAAGCAGGCCAATTTAATGTTAGCCACATTGGGTGACCTCCTAGCAGATGAAGAAATAACCAGAGAAGTGACACTTCCGAATCGAGCTGCTATCGATTTTCTCTTGCTATTGCATGGACATGAATGTGAGGAATTCGAAGGACTTTGTTGCCTCAATTTATCATCCAAAAGGGAAAACATCCATGCCTCCATCAAGAATATGCAAGATCTTATTGGAAACCCCAAAAAGAGACCGAGGACTGGTTGGACAATATTTTCAAGAACTGGGGCTTCACAGGATGGATTGGTTCTGTTGTCAGATCCATATTGTGGTTTCTGTTTGTTATATTCCTAATTTTAATTGCCTTTGGAATCTTAAAAAGAATTATTACAAGAAGTATGGAAAGGGTCATATCCCCCACCAAGGAAGTAAATACAGCTAAGGAAGTTCCCACAGAACAGTCACAGTAGAGGGACCTCTATCCAAAGTCGTAATGGATTCCCCAGGACCACAACTTCCCTTTTTAAACAAAAGAAGAGGGAGATGTTGCGGTGTGTTTTGTTTGAATGGTTTGTTCCGTTACTCCCTTAAGTCATTGGTTTGCACCTAGTTTGTGTTCTCCTACCCTGCCTCAACCCTATCCCTTGTTCTTGAATGTTCCCTGCCTGTCATCTCACCCAGTTGTCAATCTTCCCTTTGGCCAGCGTCCTACCTGAACCATCCCTTTCGAAATCCCCGAATCTTCAATGCCCCATTGGCCCATGTGTCCCACTCTCCTCCCCTTGTTTCCCCTATTGTGGGAAGCTAGGGCCCAGAGCTCGGAAGATATCGGGATGTAACGGAAAGATAGAGTCACCCCCCTCCTCTACAGTGTATGGTAATTGCCCTGTAATTAGCCAATAGCACCTAGCTGTGATGAAAGCAGATGGGAGGAACACTGTGAACCTAGGTTATAAAGTGTCAAATTCTCCAGCAATAAACTCCATTTCTGCCATCCATCACATTGATGCTGTGTGCAGGTTTGGACCAAGTGACCAGAGTGAGGTCACCGTGCTGCTCCTGAACCAGGGTGTCTGCCTTGCTGAAGGCAACACCTACTGGGTTGTTAAATGTAAACCCCACCTTCCACTCCCCTCCCATAGTTTCATCCTATTGGTTAAAAGTTTGTACGTTCCCCTAGAACCTCCCCAGTTTAAAAATGCTTTGCACACTGCCGTTCTGGGTCTTCAGTCTCTGGACCCTCCACTGGAATAAAGCGCTTTGGAACACATACTGGGGATCTCCTCCTCATCCTTGCCTCCACTGTGCATCAAATAATATGTCTGTGCTGTAGAGCATTTACTCTAAGCTTCACCTTGGGTCACCCAGCTTCCGAGTTTTGTCCCAATGTGGTGCAGTGCAGAGCTAGCTGGCTCCAGCACCACATCAGGGGCAGAAACTGTTTCTGTTGCTAGTGTGACAAGAAAATCACAAGACTTTACTTTAGTAAAAGCTAATGCAAGCCTAACTGGAAATGAGTGGAAAAAACACCCTATTTTGACTAGCCCAGAGGCCCCATGCATTTCGCATGAACTTCCTCCAAAGTAAGTATTTCAAAGATCCAAAGGGATTCTGGTAGGTGTTTAAGATAGCAGCTGTAGAGACAGAAGGCATCAAACAATTAAACACCTTCCTTAGATTCTCAGAAAACACATCTGCAATAAGACTCCTGAAGAAAAAAACCCACAAGTATTGGCACTTGGTACTTCAACAGTGCACTGCTGACAGTACAGAACAACTCAAGCTGCTATAATTCCCATCCATAAGATGATCCATAAGCTAAAGAGTGAAGGGGTGGTCTGCAAAATTCACTCACTCTTCAACAGCTCCATTTAGCCTGTGCACAAATCTAAAAAAAAATAAAAAATAAAATAGAGATTGACTCTGGTGTCTTAAATGAGGTGACTCCATCATTGAGTGCTGCTGTGCCGGACATGTTGGAGCTCCAGTACAAGCTGGAGTCCAAGGCAGCAAAGTAGTATGCCACTATTAGCATTACAAATGCATTTTCTCCATTCCTTTGACAGAAAAAGACAGGCCTCAGTTTGCCTTCATGTAAAAGAGTGCAATACACCTGGAACCAACTGACCCAGGGGTAGAAGCACAGTCCCACCATCTGCCATGGACTGATTCAGACTGCTCTAAAAAAAGTGAAGCTCCAGAACATCTGCAGTAGATAAATATCATTGTGTGGGTGAACACAGCAGCAAAACTATTTAAAAAAAAAAGAAAAAATCATACAGATTCTCCTGAAAGCCCCTTTCACTATCAAGAAGAGCAAAGTTAAGAAAAATTGAAACTGATTGAAAAATTCAGTTCATGGTAGTAAAGGGGCAAGATTGACAGCATCAGATTCCCACCAATGTCATCAACAAGATAACAATGTCTTCACCAACCAACAAAAAAGAAATGTTTTCTTAGGTGCCATAGACTTTTGGAGAATGCATATTCCTAAATACAGCCAGAATGCAAGCCCCCCACTCTACCTGGTCACCCACAAAAAGAACCCTTTCCAGTGGGGCCCTAAACAGCAACAAGCCTTTGCCCAGATCAAGCTCACTCATGCTGTAGTCCTTAGCCCAGTCAAAACAAAAGCAATTTTAAAGAACATGCTCTATTCTGCAGTTAGGAGCTATAGTCTGTCCTAAAGCCTTTAGCAAAAGGTGCCTAATAAAACTCAAATTCAACCACTGGGATTCTCAAGTTGAAGCTACAGAAGGTCTGCATCCAACTACTCTCCCACAAAGAAAGAAATTTTAGCAGCCTATAAAAGAATTTAAGCCGCCTCAGAAGTAATTAGCACAGAAGCACAACTCCTCCTGGCACCCTGACTACCGGTGCTGGGGTGGATGCTCAAAGCAAAAGTTCTCTCTATTCACCATGCCACCAATGCCACATGGACCAAGTAGATTGCTCTCATCACACAACTCACCCATATGAAAAAACTAAATTGTCCTAAAATTTTAGAAATAATTACAAATTAACCAGGAAGTAAAAACTTTAGTCTCACTTATAAAACAACCAGGTAACACATGCTAAAGAAGCTCCACTATACAACCAATTACCAGCAAAAGAAAATATGCTATGCTCTTTTCACTGATAATTCTTGTCACATCATAAAAATAAAACAAAAGTAAAAAGCAGCCATATAAAGCCCCACACAACAAGTGGCAAAAGCTAATGAAAAAAAAAGTAATTCAATCCAACTTGCTAAACTCAAAGCCGTTCAATTAGCCCTAAACATTTCTGAAAGAGAGAAGTGGTCAAAGCTCTGCCTCTACACTAATTCATAAATAATAGCCAATACTCTGTGGAAATGGATAAAGAAGTAAAAAAAAGCCAATTAGCAGTGCAGAAAAAAAAATATTTAGGCTGCTGAAAAGTAAAAAACCATTGCTACCAAGATAAAGAGACTGTCCGTGAAAGTTTGTCATGTAGATGCCCATGTCCCCAAGAGTCGGGCTAATAAGGAGCACCAAAACAATAAGCAAGTAAATCAAGCTGCAAAAATACAAGTGTCAAAAGTGTATTTAAATTAATGATACAAGAAATAGTTGTTCCTAACTCAATGAGCCCATAATGCCGCAAGTCATCAGAATAGAAATGCTACCTATAGCTATGCACAAGACCAAAAAGTAAATTTAACCATAAAGAATATTTCTCATGTTATCCATGACTATAAGATATGTGCCACAATCAAGCAGGCCAAGTGGGTGAAACCCCTATTTTATATAAGCAGTAGTCCAAATATAAGTATAAAGAGGCCTGGCAGATTGGCTATATCACTCTTCTCCAAACCCGCCAAGGCAAGCACTATGTCCTCACAATGGTAGAAGCCACCACTGGATGATTGGAAACTTACCCTGTGCCTCATGCCACTGCCCGTAACACCATCCTGGGCCTTGAAAAGCAGGTCCTTTAGAGGCATGGCACCCCTGAGAGGATTGAGTCAGACAATGGGACTCATTTCAAGAATAGCCTTATAAACACCTGGGCTAGGGAACATGGCACTGAGTGGGTGAACCATATTCCTTATCATGCACCAGTGGCTAAGAAGTAAAAAAGTGCAATAAACTGTTAAAAACCACCTTAAAAACATTGGGCAAGGGATCTTTCAAAAATTGAAAGCAGCATCTAACAAAAGCCACCTAGTTAGTTAACACTCAAAGTTCCAATAACCAAGCAGGCCCTGCCCAGTCTAAGCACCTGCATATAGCAGACAGAAACAAAGTCCCAGTGGTATATGTAAGAAGTTTGTTATAGAAGATAGTTGAACTCAGTTCTGCTTCAAGTCCAGACAAACCATTCATGAGGTTGTCTCTGCTCGAAAACCAAGCTGCACATAATAAATAATGCAGAAAAATAAAGCAACACAATATGTACCTCAGGGAGATTGTTAATTAAAAACCAATTGTTAAGTAAAAACCATAATTAAATATCATAAGTTTACTAAATATCAGTACCTTTGTCTTTATGTGTGTATATATATATATGTGTGTGTGTGTGTGTGTGTGTGAATGTATAATATAATGTGTTTGTAGAATTAAAATATATATCAGTTTTAATAATAAGTTGATGATGTGAAGATAAGGAGTAGAATGTCCTTGAGTGACTTTATGACGCTTGTATCCCCAGTCGCCTTGTTTATGTTATGTATTAAGTTCTTCACCTTTCAGACTGGTTCTGAGAGCTAAGTGGGGGAAAGATGAAGTGCACAATTTGTGTTCAGAAACTGCACTCGCTCCTCCTTGTGTTTCTCTGGACTGTATTGTCTTCAGCAAGGACAGACAGCAGAACAAAGCTCTCCTTTGCTTTTAATTAGTTTTTAACTAGCTGAGGCAGAGAAGTTCCCTGGATTATTTTTTTTTTTCCTTTTTCCTTAGATCTGTTCAGATCTGCTCTGGACTGAAAACCCAGACAAAGCCCTAGAACTCACGCCTGTGGCCCACCAGGGCCTGGGCCTCAGCACTTTCCAGCTCTGGAGGGACTGATAAGAACCTGAGTGAGGCAAGCTACATCCCATGAAAAGGATTTTTCCTGGATTTGCCATTTCATTGAACAGTGAGAGGTTTTATTGTTTAAAATGATTCAATTTCTGTTAAACAAACAGTTTTTTCCACTTTTCTCCAAGAAAATACTTTTCCCAAACCGGTTGGGGGAGGGGCTGCTTGAACTTGATTTCTAGAAAGACCCCATTCAGAAGTTTTCTTCCAAATTTGCCCTAAAGAAAGATAATTATTTAAGGAAGATTTTATACATGCTAGAAGCCTGCTAAAAGCTGTCTTCACTTGAAAGTAGTGCTAACAATACTTCTTACGTTTAATAAAAATATTTCTTCAATATAGCATAGCTGTAACTCAATTTCCATGACTATGAAATGTTTTGGGTTTTTTTTCTATGAGTTGTGGCATTTCTACTGAAATTTGCTGTGTAGAATCAGCTCATATTAAGAAGAGATAGCTGCAATAACACTTGTAAGCCCTATTCCCAGGAGTCTATAGTGGACAGAGTACCTCCACAACTACTGAAGTGTTCTTTACTTTTTGGAGAAACCATAGAAATTAGTACATTAATTTTCACAACCTGTATTGAGCCTGGTATATGCTTATAGGACTATCACTGGATGAAGAGCCGAAAAAGAAAGCACTGGACTGGAAAACTTACAATGTTGGTTAATCTTTTAGATTTCTTGTTCTGTTTTAGAGCAGGGAGGGTTAGGGGAAAAAATTTGTCAGGTTAGAAGGAGTAGTATGCCTATATTAAGAACTATCATTTTATATAAATTTAATTACAGCCTACATTTTGTGAAAGGTACATATCAAAAGAGCAACTTGTTGAGTATCTCACAAATATTACATTTCTCCAATCACAGGATTATGAATGCCTGTGCACCTTTTATACAGCAGTTCAAGCACTGAAAATAATGTTGTACTTCCCTTGCATGCTTTTTAGGTGTAGTCAAAACTTGAAATCATTGAAGTCTGTAGGGAAAGGAAAACCACTTTTTGAAAATGAATGAAGAATTAAAAATGTAGAAGATAAATTCACCTCTAACATGCTTTTTCTAGTACATATGCATAAATATAACTGTATGGTTATTAATTATATGATAGAATGCTATAACGCTACACTGATGTAAATACAGATTCCTTATGTTTGAAAATAATAAATCAAAGGTCTTCATTTGTATAAAAAAAAATTGCCTAGAGTCAAAGCAGTTGAAAAGATCCATTATTACTTCTATATATTTTTTCTGTTATTCACTGTGTCACATCAAATTTGGTTTTGAAATCTGCTGAGCTGCCTGAAATCTCTCACAAAACACTTCTAAGCATGGCAATGACCAATGCTGTTGAGTCCATGATTATTTCCTCTAGAATCCACAAAAACTCTCTGCTTCTTTAATTTGCAAGGCTGCTCATAACACCTGACTTAAAAAACTTGAGAAACTTATACACTTATTGTGAATTTTCTCCTAGAAATCAGTGGAAACACTCCCATTAAAAATACTCACTAATGATCACTCTGTAAGAAAGACTTTGGACATGAAGAAAATTTAGGTGTTTCATCTCTGTTAAAAAAAATCTAGTTTTTTTCTGCAACTTGAACGACAATTTTCAAAACAGAAGGGAGAGCATGTAGTGAGAGGAAAAAAAGAGTATCTTTAGACTGAAAGTGAGTATGTTTAGATCAGTTATTAGGCAGAAATTTACTATGAGGGTGGTGAGACAGTGGCACAGGCTGCCCACGAGCAGCTGTGGATGCCTCATCCCTGGATGTGTTCAAGGTTGGGTTGGATGAAATTATAAGCAACCTAGTCTATGGCAAGGGGTTGGAACCCTTTAAGGATTTTTAAGGTGCCTTCTAACCCAAACCTTTCTATTACTGGAGAATTCTATACTAAATTGTTGAAGCATGATTTGTATCTGACTTTGTGGATTAAAGAAAATGGTCTTAATATTAGTGGTAGCACATACAGAAACAAGAAATATGGTTACCTTTAATACTAAATGTGAGTTTTATATCAAATGTGACACTCTTATTTGGAATAATTTCCCATGTGTAGATATTGATTCTGCCAACAGTGAAATTTCTTCAAATGTTATGAATCACTTTTGACACTTTTAAACAGGTATAAAATTGTGTTAAATTTCTTAAATGTTAAACAACAATTAGTTCCATGTGCTCAATCCCACTGAAGTAATTATACCTGTAAAAAAAAACCTTGGACAACAGTCAATGGCTGTGCATACTTCACAGTCCAGAGAATAATTGTTTTGCATGGTAGTGTCAGGAAATGTTAAGTGGTTCTGAGTTGACTATGCTTGCTGTTGTAATTTTTTTTCTTTTTTTTTTTTTTTTAAGTACTTCTATGGTGGGCAAGGAAAAAACCAAGTGATATACACAGAGACAAAAAAAATTTTGGCAGTTGTAGCCTCGGTAGTTATAAAAATCAATAAATGCTGTTTTCTATGAATATTATTATGGGAGACTAAAGTTTTCTGTGTTGGGTTTGCATGGCAAATTTTAGTTAGCAGAGGGGGGCTACGTGGGGGCTTCTGTAAGAAGCTGCCAGAAGCTTCTGTTAAGTCTGATGAAGCCAGTGCTGTCCAGCTCTAATATGTATCCAACACTGTTAGTTTTCATATATTTGGGATTTGTATATCTATCTGTGATTTATTACTTGTTTCATGTCTTGCCTCTGGTTTCTTTACTCATAAATCAGATACTGTGCTCATGACATATGTGTACCCTTACATTCCACACATCCTTACAGTTAAAATATATAGATATTTTAGTGGTCAGAAGTGGAAAATCTACAGTAAGGTAATAAAGCAAAATATAATAGGAGTTTCAAAAAAAGAGAATAAAGTCTGGGTTGCTTAAATAGTGTTCCAACTTCTAAACCATCCTTAATGATGTTATTCCCTTCCCAGAGATACTAATTGAAGATAAAACTGTGTAACTTTTGTGGGTTGTAGTCTCAATTTCCATATCTCAACAGTCTCAGAAAGCTCAAGGATTAACTTTTTGTGCGACAATTTATGAAACCAATTAAATGATACGCTAATGATTTTTACGTTCCCTGACCCTTAATGCTATATTATTTCCCTATTTATTTCCCTATCTTACCTACTTCAGGGATCCATCTAATAATTTATTAGAAAGACTCTTTCTTCAGATGTCATACCACCTATGGTAACTGCTGTGCCAATATTTCATTACCAATTATAATGTTGTACTTCAGCATTGAATGCTTTCAAATTTTCAGCATTTTAATGAGGATGATTGGACAGTCTTGTAGTCTTATCTTTTAGCATCTTTGGTAAAGTTCCAAAAGAAAGCTGAGGAAACTCAGGTGCAGTCATTACAACACAGTGGTATTATAGTACATTCATTATAGTATACACCTCTAGAAGACCTTCAACTAGTTCACTATTACTGGTACTGTAGCTTTTTCATAACCAAGCCATCTATTTATTTGAATAACAAGAGCTTAGAGTTAAAATAAACTGAATTTAAAAAGAAAAAACTAATTTATAAAGAAATAAACAATAAACCAAAATTATGAACAAAACAATATATATATTTAGTAGTAATGTAATTACTTTCTTCCAGGGCACAAACCATCATCTATTGAAAGATGGAATAAAACTTTCCCTGGGGACAAGTTATCTCATAACTGCCTATTGCTTTTCTTCACCTGATATTGCTGTATACTTCTAAAGTGGTGAGCCCAGAGTATCTGATATATGGTAATATCCTCAGATTGTTGCCCAAAGCAGTCTTTAGACTCTTTCACATTATTGCTATGTCACAAAAGACAACCAGTGATCAGGCTGGTTTATGATTATGGAAATGACCAGTGCAATAAATAGAAGTTAAGTATAAAATAAACTTTTTTTTTTTTTTTTTTTTTTTTTAAGAAGAAGAGATTATGGGAATGACTATAGGGAAAAGAACTAATGAAGGTCTAGATCTGCTGCTGTAGTCAAAACACTGCCTAAGGAGACAGTCAACTTGCACAAGTGTTTTCTTTCTCTCTTTTTCCTTTTCAAAATGTGGAGGGAACCATGTTGATCTTTGTTACATAGAATTTTTAGAGTTTTCTTTAGATGCACATTGCCCTCAAGACTGTCTTTATTTTCCATAAGCTTCTTGTCCTATGAGATGAAATAAATTAATCTTATGTTTCCTCTCATTGTTTTGTAGCATTAAGCCTTTAGTTTTTCAATGTAGTTAATCCACTGCAAATTTAATTTTTTGATCATTGCTCCCAGTATGGAGTTTCTTGCCTAGTGGGGAATTGTGTGTGGACAGGTAAGGACACTAAAAAAAGGGCCTTTTTCTCATTGAGTGGCTTTTCATCTCTAATTTTTCCTTGTATAATGATATGCTTCTCTACGTTTTAATTTGAATACTCTCAAAGGTAGAAAGTCTCCTTATTGAATATCACTTCATGGTGTTTTGTGTAAGAAATAGTAATTAAAAACTATCTGCTGTCAAACTTTAGTACAAATTAAGTACTAATATCCTTTTCCTTTTGTGATTTTCCTTCATTTTCCTTTGTGATTTTTTCTTCAATTTCCTTATTCCCACTTCTTTCATCCTCTATAGATCTTGAATATAACTCTGAATACTTACTGCCTTAGCAGACCACAATTGCCCAAATAAAAAGATCCTAAAATTTTCTGGAAATAAATGATGGAAAGACTTTATTTAATACCACAGTATTTTAAGAATCTGAAATGAAGGATGTTATTCCCCTTTTTTTAAAGGAAACATTACTGAAACATAAAAGTAAAGCTGCTACATAGCAAACTCCCAGCTTTATCTTGTAAAGCACTTCTGTGCCCGAATTGACTATTATTTTCATGTCTTTGACACTGGCCCAATGCCAGGCACCTACAAGAGTTGCTTGTTCACCCTCCCCTGCTCCCGGCTGGGCAGAGGAGAGAAAAAAAATTAACAAAGGCTTCATGAGTGGGATAAGGATCAGAAGAAAACATTTCAAGGACAAAACAGGCTCAACTGAAGCTGCAAAGTGAATTTATTACTAACAGAGTCAGAGGAGGACAGTGAGACATAAGTAAGCCTTTAAAATACTTTTTCCTACCCAACACTTCTCTTCTTCCCACCAACAGCTCAGGGTGACAAGACATGGAAGGTTTTGTCAGTTTATCACCGAGATTTTCTTCTGCTATTTCAGGAGAGGGGTCCTTCCCCTGTCAGACTGTGGGGTCCCTCCTGTCAGGAAAATCAATCTACAAACACCAGAGGTTTATGTCCAAAAAGGAGACAGAGGAGTCCTTTTACTTTATTCAGAAAAAGGGAGAGGCCATGGGGTCTCTCAAATTTTTGGAGGGCGCAGCCTCCTTTTTATCTTCATTCCCGGCCGCTTGTCCCTTCTCTCTTTCCCCATAGCCTGAGGTACTTGAGAGGTACAGGCTTCCTGGAATGCCTGATACCTGTGATACCTCCCCCCCCC
>NC_031771.1:582970-640555 GCF_001522545.3 Parus major
ACATTTACACTTTTTTTTCTATCTAACTTTAGCATTTGTTCTCATGTATCACCATGAAAACATGCCCATGAATTTCATATTATATGAAATTCAGTGTTTCTTTGAATTCTAAAACTAAGTATTAAAAACAAGGGCACACACACTGTATCTCAGACTCCAACAACCCCCTAGAACTAGAAGGGATCTGGAGGATCTACGCCCGGGGGGGTGGGGGTAGGGTGGGGGGGGCAATAAGGGGAGTCAAGAAAGAGTCTTTGACAGCAGGAGATGGATGGATTGTGTTGGTGTGTTGGAACAGAATTGGTTAATGGGGTGTGTGGAGAGATATGTTGAAGCAGGGACCAGGAGTGGAGGTGCGGGACCAAGAGCACAGGCTGGGGGGTCTGTGAGGCTGCTGGGACTCAGCACCAGGCAGTGCCAGATCCCACTGGCCCCAGACAGGGGCAGCAGCAGCTGCTGGCCCTTTGAGGCTGTAGGATGCCCTGGCTGCCTGTGCTGCTGCTAGCCATGCCCACCGGGAGCAGTGGAGTGGGGAGGAGCTGTTTAAACAATGTGGCAGGACAGGGACTGGCTCTGGTATTCGGTGTGTGGTAAATAGAGTGAGCACAAGGAGGAAAGGCGAAGGTGATGGCCTTTTTCAGGCCAAAGCCTGAAAAACCGCAAGGTCCAAGGGGTCCCCCGGGGCAGAGGAGGCAGGATCGGCCACAAAGAAGTGGCAGAGGCTTTCTTTCCCCAGCAGGGAAGACCCAAGCCAAACAGTGGTTGGGAAAAGATCAGTGTGCTGTCTCCAGGGCGTAGGACCCTGAAAACGGCAATGTCCGCAAAAAAGCCAAAAACAGCTGGATTGTCGAGAAAGTCCAGAAGATAAGAGAAATGGACTGTTAAGAATGTCAAAAGCTCTCATTATATCCACTAACCTAGAGCCGTTGTCGACTTTTAAAGTGGGTCTGTATCGAGGAGAGGTGTGTGTCTCGGTAAAAACAAAGACCTCTTGATTCACCTTAATTTTTATCCCCGAGGGGAAAAATTGTCTAAAGAATGTTTTTGATTGTTCAAAGAAGTTGTGAGAATTGTAGTTTCTTCTGTGGGCTCAGAAGTTTGAACACATCTTTCTCTGAAAGAATTGTAAAAATTGTAGTAAATTAATTTGGAGATTTAATTCATTTGTCTGCATGAGGTTTTGTGCAGAGCTGAATAGCTCCAGTTTAGAGGAGACCACACCCCCTCTGCTTTTTGTATATTTTGTTGTAAAAAGCCAGAATTGGCAAATTTCAGTTATGAAGCCAATGCTGCAAGTGGGGAACATGCCTTGTGGGGAACATGCCTACCAGTCTGTGATTTGTTGTGGCCTTAAAGCAAATTCTGTAGCTGCAACCTTGTGAAGATAGTGTCTTATGGAAAGCCTGGGTATTTGTCATGCACTTCCTCTGTGGAAGTTATGGGGAAACTTTAAAGGAAAGTACTTTGTTTTCTTTCCCTAATAAAAGTTTTAAATGGTAAAGGTTCTAAAATGTTATAAATATTAGAGTTTCCTTAATAGAAGTTAATTTGTTAGTCACCTCCCTATGACTAAGATGGACTTGATGCAAAAATTGAGATGGGGAGTGGTTAGTTACTCAAAAATAAAGAAATGTAATGTAATTGGCTTGAAGGAGTGGCATTACTTGCTGCTGAACTAGATCATGTTTATACAAAGTCACCTGTTTTGTTTGGGCAAACTTCACAAAAGAAAAATGTTAGGAGAGTTTGCTCCACCCTCAGAGGTTAAGTTGTTTAAGCTGCAGTATGTGGATGATTTGCTGTTATCAGGGGAACAAGAGGAGATGGTTGAAAGAGCTACTGTGAAACTGCTTAATTTTCTTGCTAAAAAAAAAGGACTTAGAGTGTCCAAAAAGAAAGCACAGTTGGTAGAGAAACAGGTCAAATATTTAGGACATACTTTAACTGGAGTACGGTGTATTAATCAAGAAAGAATACAAGGAATTCTACAAGTACCATTACCCCAAACAAAAAGGGAATTACGGCAGTTTTTAGGGTTAGTGGGATACTGCTGGGTATGGATAGAAGACTTTTCTGTTGTGGCCAGACCTTTATATGGCTTTTTAACACAAAACAGTCCTAATGTTGTGGTATGGACACCAGAAGGAGAGCAAAGCTTTAAAAAAATTGAAAAGACAAATTGGTTAATGCCCCAGTCCTAGCTCTTCCATATACAGAAAATGTATTTGAATTATATGTGTATGTTAAACAAAGTCATGCAAAAGAAATTTTGGTACAAAAGCATGGGGGAACACAGAGACCTGTTACCTATTTTTCAAAACTGCTAGACCCGGTAGCCAGAAGCTGGCCCCATTGTTTGCAGAACTGTGCAGCCACAGCTCTGATGGTGGCTGAGGCCTGAAAGCTGACAAGGGGGTATTATCTGATTGTTAAAGTTTCACACCAGATTAAAGCATTGTTAACTGAGAGAGTCTCTAAGTGAATGACCAGCTCTCGCTTATTGCAATATGAGTCTTGTTTATTAGAACAAGAGGATTTAGACTTTAAAAGCGGGGAAAGTTTTAACCCAGCCTCCTGTTTGAATGGCCCTGAAGAGGGGAGCCAAGGCAAATACCATGACTGTATTCAAGTAATAGATCTGCAAAGTAGAGCAAGGAATAATTTTCGAGACATTCCATGGCCTGAGGGGGAAAATTGATGAGTGTTTATTGATGAGTCTTCAAAGGTGATAGAAAGAAGACTATTTACAAGATACTCTATCGTGAATGAGAAGCAACTAGAGGAAGGAGAGAGGTTACCACCCACATGGTCAGCTCAGACAGCAGAGCTGTATGCGCTTGTGAGAGCCTGTGAATTATACCTAGACAAGACAGTAAATGTTTTTATTGATTCTAAATATGCATATGAGATACTACATGCATTTGAAAAACTGTGGGAAGAAAGAGGTTTATTAATCTGCAGAAGAAAGACTCATGAGAACTCATGGCTCATGAGTACTTAATCTCCTGCCTATTAGAGGTGGTGAATTTGCCAATGATGCACATTAGAAGGCACAAGGCAGGGCGCTCAGAAGAGGCAAGGAGAAGGAGACTGGATGATAGAGAAGCTTGAAAAGTTGCATTGTTGCCGGAAGTTTCTGAAATACTTCCCTTGCTCCCAGTGACTGCCCCCTTGCCAGGAAGGTTGTCTTTTCCACCAGAAGAACTTGAGATAGTTAAAAAGAGTGGGACAGAGGAAAGAGGGGGAAATTGGTTTACAAGGGATGGTAAGCAGTGGATACCAAAAGCTCTAGCCTTACAGTTGTTAAAAGCTCCATGAAGGGAGTCATTTGGGCTCCCGAGGGATAGCAGAAGCCTTCCTCAAAATATGTGCTGCTGTGAGTCTTTCTATTCTGGCAAAAGGAGCTGTTGAAGGTTGTTTAATTTGTGCTAAGACAAATAACAAAGTTACAAAGAAACTTGCCAGGGGGGGAAGGCCTTAGGCTGTATGTCCCTTCCAGAGGTGCCAAGTGGATTTTACTGAAATGCCCCGGGTGGCGAAATTTAAATATCTTTTGGTAATAGTGTGTCAGTGGTGGCCAGAAGCATTCCCAGCTGTTTCAGCAACTACAGGGTCAGTTATTAAAGTATTTCTGGAGCAAATAATTCTGAGATATGAGATGGTGGAAGCCATAGACTCAGATAAAGGAACTCATTTTACAGGAAAAATTCTTAAAGGAGTAATGACTGCTTTAAAGATACAACAGAACTTCCACACTCTGTGGCATCCCTAAAGCTCAGGCCAGGTTGAAAAGATGAATGGAGAAATAAAAAAAACATCTTCTGAATCTGGTGATAGAAACAAAAATGCCATGGCTGTGGTTCTTACCACTAGCTTTAAGAATAAGGACCAGACCCAGGGGAGATATTCAACTATCTCCTTTTGAATTGATGTTTGGAATGTTCCTTATCCTTGTAATTCTCAGCCTGGGACAGGAGTAGAGATAAGTGATGTATATCTAAAACAGTATGTGGCTCGGATACTGTCTCTTGTGAAATCTCTTTGACAGGAAGCTCAGCTGACACAGACCCTGCCTTTGGACTTTGCTGTGCATAATATCCAACCAGGAGACTGGGTCCTAGTTAAAGAGTGGAAAGAAGCACCACTGGTGGCAAAGTGGAGTGGACCTTTCCAGGTGTTGCTGACCACAGAAACAGCCATCAAGACAGCTGAACACGATTGGACCCATCACACTCGGGTCAAGGTCTCTAAAGCTCCAGAGGTTTGGACATCTCAGCTGGAGGAGAAGGATGGGAAGCCGCAACTGACACTCCACAGGAGTGGACTAGGGCAGTAGCCATGCGTCGACATCGGGGGAAGCCCTGAGTGCCTACCCACAGACTGCCTGCTGAATTAGTCTGTATGGGCATCCCTACTCTCAAATCTCCAGTCACTGGGAACCAATCTATGCTGTCATTGCTTTCTTTATGCTAAGCTGTTTCTGTGCCTTCACTTGCCACAGGTGGTGTAGAAGACAATGTGAAAGTGAAAATTAGGTTAGGAAATGATATTATTACAGTATTAGAATGTTTCTCTTAATAATTTTACCTTTATATTTTCAGTTAAGTTGAGTCTAAAGTAGGAAAATAATTTTTTAACCTTAGGAGAGGAAGTAGCAAAAACCTTTAACCTTAGAAATTGTTGGGTCTGCGAAGGGCCAGGGTGTTGCTGTATTTTATATATTAGTAAAGGCCTGTATGCACAAACCAGCCTTTGAAATAAGTTGTGATATTAAGGGCTAAAATCCTTGAAACTTGCCTGCAGAAGAAAGAGTAAAGCAAAACAATATCCTTGTGTGTAGGGGAAAATATGTAAACTGTGTGTGTTAGCCAATAGTAGCTTGCTCTACCCACAGACCCTGTAGAACCCTATAAAAGGTGCGCTAAAGATAGAAATAAACGGCATTCACAATTACTTCTGTGAAGACTGGTGAACAGCTCGGGGGTCTTTCAACACCACAGGGAGATCTGAAAACTGGCCATAGGTGGCCAGCCCGGTCAAACCTAAATGGTAGGTTAGCACTCTGAGTGAAGTCCATAACAGAACAAAATTTTCGGACAAAGAAAGAAGTCCATGGCAGCTTCATTCTTCTGAAAGAAGCATATATTGCCTAAATAGAAGGGGAAGCACATATGTAGAAAAGAGCGTTTGTGACTAGACTTTATCTTTGAGTTTAGATTGTTGGACCCAAACTGCCCTCCTTATGACTGTTCCAGTTGTAACAACTCTAATCTTTTTACCATGTATTATCCCTTGCTTAATTCATTCAACATGTTATCAAAGGAATGCAAGTAGTAGCCATGCCTACTGACCCAGAGATGGCTACAAAAAAGCCGAGAGTGATGCCACTGCAAGTAATTACAAGGCGAAAAAAGACCCAAGAAAAAGAAATTAAGTCAATGATAGCTAAAGTTTGTAAAGACAATTATTAACAAAAATTAAAAGAGGAGGGATTGAGAGGAATGACGGGTTTGTCGTTACAAACAAGCTGTGAGTCTGCTGATAAGATGTAGCTATCAGTGAGAGACAACAAAAACAATGGGATGGATTCCACTAAAAGATCAAAGAGGCACTGAAAGAACACCATGAATTCTACAAAAGTTAAGAATTAAGAAGGGGTTATGCACTGGGGGCCGGGGGGGGGGGCGGCAAGGTATCGCAGGTATCAGGCATTTCGGGAAGCCTGTACCTCTCAAGAACCCCAGCCTATAGGAGAAGGAGAGAAGGGACAAGTGGCCGAGAATTAGGATACAAAGGTGGCTGTGCCCTCCAAAAATTAGAGAGACCCCAGGGGAATGCCCCATGGCCTCCCCTTTTATTCGAATAAAGAAAAAGGACTCCTCTGTCTCCTTTTTGGACATAAACCTCTGATGTTTGTGGATTGATTTTCCTCACAAGATCAAGACAAAGCAGTTGTTACCACATGCCCTAATTGCCAGACGTAGTCGTTACCTTCCATAGGAGCAGAAGAAAACTCCAGAGGGCTTCAAATCTGGCAAAGTGATGTTACCCATTATGTGTCTTTTGGCAAATTCAAATATTTACACGTATTGATTGGTACTTTTTCAGGGGCAATCTTTGCCTCTGCACAAGTGGATCTGGGAGCTGGAGATGTCATCAAAATTTTCTTCAAGCATTTGCAACACTAGGCATTCCACAGGAAATAAAAATGGATAATATGCCAGCTTACATCTCACACAAATTACAACAATTTTTAATATGTGGGAAATAAAACATACTACAGGCATTCTCCACTCCTCTACAGGACAATCAAATGTAGAAAAAGCTCATAGGTCTCAAAAAAAGTCTAGAAAAACAGAAGGGCAGAATAAAGACCATGTCTACTGTAGAAAGGTTCTGTAAAGCAACATATGTTTTCAGTTTTCCTAACTCATTACCTAACCCCCCCCAGTCATCAGGCATTTTCCAAACACCACACAAGCACAGTAAAAAGAGAGAGAACCAGTTCTAATCAATGATCTAGAAAACAGCAAAATGTAGGGTCTTTCCCACTAATTATCTCTAGGATGGGATATGTTTGTGTGTCTACAGATAAAGGACTTCGTTCGGTTCTGGCAGGAAATATAAAACCATATTTGCAGCCTCTACAGGAACACCAAGACGTTGTACAAGAGAAACCACAAGAGTAACCTAAGGAAAAGATATCCTGAGAACTACCACCTACGTGCTGCAGAACTCCTTTATATTTCCCTAACTTTCTTAGCTTTCCCACAGATTAATCCATGAAACATGACCCCCAAGGGACTTCTGCTTGCTACTGCCATCCTAATAAACTCCAGGCTCCTCACAAAGACTTGGACAGTCCTGCAGCCAAAACAAAATATATGGTTAACTCTGGCAAAAACCATAAAACAAGGTACACTGTGCCTGTCTGTTGCTAGGCCTGATGACCCCTTTTCCATCTGCTTAGTAGGGGACTGTCTTGGTTTTGGAAGACAGGTGTCTGCTAGGGAGGGCAGGAGCCTCCCCTGGAATGAGAATGTATACCCCCCTCCCTCCGAATTATTATAATTCTGAAATCAAGGGGCTCTCAGGTAGAGATTTGGGGATAGGAATAACAGTTCTTCACTAGTATTTATAACAAGGCAAACAAACAACAATAACTACAGCGTTAGCAAGAAAACAGAATCAGGGACCCCGTGACAGCCTTCTCGGCTGAGACGGGAAAGGAGGGAGGAGAGGCTTTGTTTCACAAACCCCCTCGGGCGGGCAGTCCGGGTGCTCCTGCAGGGCTCTGAGGAACAGCCAGCTGGAACAGCAGGGATGAGAAGATATGCCAAGCCGGTGGATGAGATACAGCAGCTCCGTGGCTGTGCCTGGCACTGCCACATGTCCCAGCAGGACAGGTGGTGCGAGGCCACCAACTATGAGGGAAGAAGGAGAAGAAACAGCAGCTCCGTCTGGGTGATGGCGAAATTCCCTTCTCTCCACCACAACAGCTCTGCGCTCCCAAAGTGTCCTTCTCCGTATCTGAAAAAGCCCATTAAACTGTCCCCACCCTCCCCTTTTCCTGCCCCCTTCCCCCCCTGGGCCCAGCCGAAGTCTTTGTGCTCTTCAACTATCCACCAAGTACCCGCAGTTAGGTTTTCCCAGCAACTAATGGGTAAAAATTCCACAGGTAACTAAAAGAACTAAAAGAAGGACACCTAACCTCCAACAGGTACCTACGGATGTATGTCCAATAGCCAATAATGCCACCCGTAGTATATATAATATAACAATCCTAATAGATAATAAATATGATAATATAATAATATAATATGTTATAGATACATTTTATGTTATTGGTTTTTCACAAATATTAAGATGAATGCTATGTGTATAAGAATGAGAAATTTTGTCGTATTAATATAGTTTTCTTTATTTCTGTTATTGATGAAATTTAGAAATAGTAGTATAATACATATATGTTAGGTTATGGCATAGTATTAAAATAAAAACTGTCTTTGTTTGTATAACCCAAAGACTGAGAAAAAAAAATAGCTAGAGACTCCTGCATTTGTAAACTATCTTATCCAGACGAAGACAGCAGTGACCATAGCTCTGGGGGCAGGAATTTATTGCGTTCCTGGCATCAGGGAATGTAAATCTCAATGGCGCCAAGAAGATTGATCTATTGGGAAGGGGGCAAGAGAAAACTAAACAGAAGAACACCAAAGATCCTAAGAAGAATGTATGAATATGTATGAGAATTTATGGATATGTAGTAGAGTTCTGTTTTTAAGGGACAATCCTTTGTTAGTAAGGTGTGCTCTCTTAGCTGAATGCAGAGACACCCGGCCTGTATCTGTATACTTTAATTTTTCTCCTAATTGGTTTTTTTTTATTATTAAACTTTTAAATTCTATAAAAATTATGTGAACATCGTTTTTCACATAATATAATAAGATAATAATAATAATAATATGGAAACACAACCCTGTTAGTACCTGGGATTACTGGACCCAGAAGTTCCCGCATGCGACAAACCCCAGGAGCTAGAAATTCTCGGGTATGTGAAAATGGATTTTTGCATAAGGTTTTTTTAATCTACCAAGGTGAGAAAAGACTAAAAGATGCACCATCACAAAAGAAGGAGTAATTATCAGGACACACGTTTCCCCAAACCACCCAGCTTACAAAAATCACTGCCAAACGGTGTAATTACAACCTTCTCCATCACTTCTCAGTCCAATAATCACCCACTCCAGTTTACCAAAAGGTATGCTTCTTATATGCAGAGACAGAGCATGGCCTGGATACCTTCACACATTAAAGGAGGGCCGTGTAGCTTGAGGAGGTTTACTTTACTGACACTTGACAGAAAAATGATTCATAGCCAAAGAAATAGAACAAAAACATCTGTGCATTATTTTGAAACCGACTGAAATGATGAGTTCACATTTTGGAGCAGAAACAAGAGAATGGCTGTCTCCATATTACCTCGGGTAGTTGTTATAAAAACTTTAGGAAAAATATACCAGCTTAGGTGCCTACTGAGTTAATCAAACCAACATCACCTCCCTGGCATGGAGTGGCTTTCTCTCAGGTGTAGATGCCATCAGGCATGCCACACTGCAGAACAGAGTGGTAATCGGCTTTCTACACTTAGTACATAGGCACAGCTGTGAGGACTTTGGGGCATGTGTTGTATGAACCTTTCTGACCATAGTCCATTCATCACAGTATACAAATTCTCAAGGAAGGAGTCAAGAAATTGAAGTTAGAAGATGACAGCAACTGGTTCAATGGACTATTCACAAAATGGAACTTATCTAGTTGAACTCCAGTCAAAACGGGTTAACAGATTTTTGTAGTTGTTGTGTTTTTGTTTTTACCTTGTCTTTTAAGTTGTCTGTTAAGGGTTTTCCAGAAATCTTTAATGAAGGTCTTTGCAATTCAAAGAATAGGGGCAGATATGGGAACTACTTACCTGGGATATATCATACCCTGGACAGGGTTGCTGGCATGGAGGGAATAAACCTAAGGCCCTGGGATGTGGAGTGCTGGGAGGATGCTTATAGAGTCATCCCAGAATAGGCAAGACCTTAGACTTATAAGGTAAAAAATCCCTGTCTGTGTTTGTGATTAGTTGCTCTCCCCCAGTTAACCCTTGGTGTTGTGAAGCTCACCACGCCCCTGGGTCTTTGGAAACATCCTCTCAGATCATGCGGTCTCTGAACACAAAAATCTATCTTTGGGCACTCCATCGTACCCATCCCAATTTATTCTGCCATGCTCAACTTGGCAGAATGGGGAAAGAAGTCTCGGAGCCCTACTGCGACACAAAAAGCAGGTTCACAGGTCGAGATAAGAACAATTTACTAGAAACAGCAATCAAATAAGAAAATTAACAGTAGCAACAAGACACCTATAACATAATTAAAAGATAGGCAAACTTGTGATTACTCACTACACAATTTAGTGTTCCCACTAAAACACCCCAGACCACAAACTGCTCACTCACTTCCTGTCCTGTTCCCTCTGCAGCAGGATGAAGAGGAGAACTGGAGACACAAAAAGTTGAGATAAGAACAAATTACTAGAAAAAGCAAAGAAATAGGAAAATCAGGAACAACAATACTAATAGCAGAGTGTGCAGATAGGTGCACTGTTAACACGTGACTGCTCACCACCTGGAATCCGAGGTGATGGTGATTTGACCACTGAAGAAATGGCACCACCCTATGTCCATAGTGTGAGGTGGCATCAAATAATTGCAGGACTATACCTTCCTGGCTGCTGCAAAAATTAACCCTAAGACAAGCAGGATAAATTAAATACAACTGGATTTCCAGGTGAGGTGTCAAGCAAAGGGAAGAGCTGGCCTTGTTTACAAAACTCTGCATTTATTTATTCCCTCAGCTAGAAAACAGTGGGATTTGACAGAAAAAATAAACACAGCTGAGGCCTGTTTGAAAGGGAGAAACCTCACAAACGCATATAGCCTGATATTTTTGGATCATGGATGAGTTTTGTAGCTTTCAGCACGAACTCAGCATTGCTTTAGTTGAAGGGTGTCCAGTCCAAGCTGGCTCTGTGAGCAAAACACAACTGGGTTGACTCCACTGCTACATGTGTAGGTGTATGGCAAAACAGGGACTTTTCTAAAACCCATGGATTAGTGAGCATCTTTTCCAGCACATTGTCTTCAAATCCTTTAGTGACTTCCACTGAGATAGAGGGCAAACCATGCAGCAGCTTATTTTTTATTAAAAAAAAATAGTTACATATTTATACTAATCAAATATGAAGTTATGGTTATGCATGATAGAACATTTTATTTGCAATGCCATTTATTTATTGTTTGAACCATCAGTGCATTGTGCTGCATATCTTCAGAGGATGTGCCAATGCCCTGCTGAAGTCGCTTGCAGGGAGAGGTGGCAATTCCTTTGCTATGAGTGGTGGGTGCTGGGTCTTTAGGGAGCCTGGGTGATTAGATGGAGGGTACTAGGACATCAAAGCTATTTATTTTTTCAAATGGCATTTGCTGTAATTTCTATTATATGTGTTTTCCAGTTACTGTCCAGCTGTCAGGTAACTTGGAACCGAAGCTTGGGGCTGCCTTCATTGGATGCAGGGATTCTGTGCTCGTCCTGGAAGTTTGTGGGAAAGCTGGGGCTGTCAGTAAGCACTTTGACACAGTGTCAGCTAGAGTTACTTGTTGCAGGTGTAATTTTAATGACAGGATATACCATTGCCTCTTTCCACACATTGGTGGGTTTCGGTTGGCAATGGACAGCCTCTTCAGAGCTCACAAACATGCCGTGAGCCCAAATTTCTTCCATTTTCAAATTTTAAATATCAGACAAGTGCAATGTGAGCTATCTGTTTTTATTACTTGGTGAATAGTGTTTCAGCCTTGTTTGTGAATGACTTTTGTTGATCTTCCTGCTAGCATTTTGCTATCCACATCTCTGTTCTCTCAGTTGCAGCACTGTATCTACACAAATTCAGGTTTCCTGTGCTAGATGTCCTTGTCTTTACAGAGAATTTAATAACTTGACAGAACAGATGATTAAACTGGGGGAGAAGAGGGAATTTATTTGGAATTTATAAGGTGTCTAAGGGATTGAAAATAATATTTTCTATTATGTCCAAAATAAGTTTTCTCTCTAAAGTTTGCGAGAGGAATTCAGTGCTGCCTGAGAAAATGAGGTCTCTGAGAGCCTTTTCCAAGGAAAACACAGGTGTCTAGCAGCCATCTCTTCATCTGTCACTGCCTCTGCAAAGCGCAGGTGGTGGGATTGACTCTATTTTCATCTTTCACTTGGGCCACACCAAAAAAAAGAATAAGAAAAAAATCCACTAATTGACATGAGGGAACAATTTTCATCTGGTTTCTGGAGTTCCTTACAAAACAAATCTCTGGGTTGAAGAGAGTTTTAATTAACTCTTTAATTAAGCGGACAGGATGAATAGACTACAAAGCAATTTAGTGCATGTGATGGGCAGTATTTGCTGGTTATTTTAACGTTTGTGTCTGTGTTGTCTTAGCTGGAAAGAAAGAAATATTTCATGTGTGACATCATGTTATTCCTCATCCTCCTTTTCCTCCTTTTTTTTAATCAAGTCAAAGGATGCTTCAGCCATCTAGTTATGGCACGTTAGGCAGCATGATAGCAAGGCAAATCTGGATTTTGCTACTTATTATTTACATTCTGGTGTGAGTTTATCTTCACAGATGTCCTTGAAATTACAGAATTTGTTTCCTCAAATATTTTACCTTGGGAGAGATTATGGACAGCTGGGCTTTGCAACACTGGGAGTATTGTTTCCTTTGGGTTTAGCAGATAATGGAGCATAGAAACACACTGCCAGATCTGCATGGTCTTATCAGGTCTCAGAGGGCATTGCATCTCCCCTTGCCTGAGATATTGACAGAGCTGTGGGCCCCTTCCTGCTTTGGGACCACATTTTATCTCCTTGTGAACTAGTGTTCATTTTACCCTGGTCTTAAACCATTGATCCTCCTCCCAGTTTTCCCCTTTCCTATAAAAATCCCAGCTTTTGCCCAGTTCAGGAGATTGTGGCCATCACTGGCCCCCATTCCAGAAGCCTGCTATTAAAAGACTCTGTGGAACTTACACAGCCCCCTATCTCTCGTCCATGTGTCAGCTGGGGTAACCCAGGAGCTGAGCTGATCACAACAGAGCTGAATTCACATCTTGAAGAGTTAATCACTTGAAGCCTCAGGCTGAGTTTATATGGGTTACCCCCGTCTGGAAATTGCCTGAGAGCCCTGGATAGCTTTTCCTCTCAGGACCCTTATCCAGGAAGTCTGTAGCAGCTGGGGGTCAGACAGACTCCCAAACCAACCAGCAACAAGTGGCACCCCGAGTGACCTGAGTTGGGCCCTTCCAAGCAGTGGTGTCCTGGGAGACAGCAGTGTCCTTCCGGACTGAATCGCCATCAGATTCATCACTCGTCTATTACACCCCCTGAGTTTTAGCAAAGGCTATCTGAGGAGGCAATTTCGAGACCCTTGAATTCATCACCTGGGAGAAGAAGCCTTGAGGATTGCAACAGAGGCCTGACCACCAGGCCAGCAGTCTTTTATTTTGACCCGACCACCTGAGATTTGTAAGTAAAAATATCCAGCTTTTTTCTGCAACCTTTCTTGTTTCCTTTGTGTCTTTTGGGGGTTTTTTTATTTTATTTTTTTTTTCTGCTGGGCTAGGACTTGGACTACCTGTGTGGGATTAAAACTAGGAAAGTCTCAGCTATCCCATACTGAGAGAGACCTATAGTCCCAAGTTCTAAATACCCTTTCTGCTGGTAACTTCAAACTCTCTAAAGGAAATCTTTCTAAAAGAAGTCTGAAATCATTTATCCACTGGATTTCTAAGCATTTTCCTGACTTTAACAGGGACTTTATCTGTCTCAACTCTTTTTGGTCTAGAGTAGGGAACAAACTTCATGACTTTCAAACTAACGGAGATTTTTCAGTAACACGTTTTATTTCTTTATTCTATACTCTTGCGATGTTAGTAGAAAAAAATTCTCAGTTTAAAATCTCCCGCTCTAACTCCACTTGCTCCTCTCTATCTCTTCCCTGCTATACAGTTGCAAATGACCCTGACTTTGCCTCAGAGCTAATACCTGCAAAACCCAATTTTGCTACCTGAAGCCCTACTACCCTCTGTCTCCCTGATTCCTCCAGACCCTACCCTCACTCTTTCCCCTTCCGCTGGTGCGGGGAGTGTGGAATCTGCCCTGCCCTACCCCCCAGTCCCTTACGCTGCAGCCCCAGCTGCCCCACTCCTTTCCCCGGGGACAGAGAAAACAAGACCCGTCCCCGCCTCTCTCCCACCCCCATGACTCCCCTTTGGGATGGGAAACAGATAGCTCACTCCCTAACGCCCTACCACGTTCAGCCCCTATTCTTACCCGACGCTGCTGCTTGGGGCACCCAGTTGCCGTGGGGTGGGACACCTGTTACGCCCGTGGCTCCCACAACTCGGCCGCCGTCCCCTGGCTCCCCCATGGCTCCCCCTCCCCGTCCGCCCCCCTCCCCGTGGCTTTCTCCCCCTCCCCGCGGTTCTTGCTGTCACAGCCCCAGCTCCTGCCACCACAACGCTGGAAAACCTGGACATTGCTCTGCCAAGACCTCTGCCTACTGCACAGCCAACAGCACTGGGACCACTGCCCCATCAGTCGGGCTGCATGCACCCAGTCCCCTGCTTCTCACTACGGCACTCTTTGTGCTCATTATTACAGCTCAAACCTCAAACTATTCTCCTTAATATAATTTTTACATACTCAAAACATATCCTTACTTATAACTGCAGGGACATAAGTTTATCATTTTCCTACCTAATATTTGTGTAACGTTATCATTACCTAAACCCAAACTCTTTCCAAGGCTGCAGATTGAACTGTTCAACGTCTGTAGAATTTTCGATTTTTCCATTTCCCATATTTCCCCTCTCTCTCTGCAATAAAAAAAGTCCATTAATAGATTTGTTAATTATCCCTTGCATACACTGAAGCAAACTAGACACCAGTGTTAACATTGCTATTAAAATTACTAAAATGTATAGTCCAGTTTTAAGACACTTTTCAATTTATGGTGTTAAACCCCATTCATTAAACAAACCGTCCAGCCACGTTTGATCATCTACTCTGCTTTTTGATACTCCATCCTTGAGCTGTTTTATATTCTTATATATATACACTTTTGGAACGACCTGATAAATTCATGCAGGGAAAAAAACGTTTTTCCAGGGGAAAGGAAACTCACTCCCGCTAGGGTTCCTGATGTCAGTTTATCAGAGGTGTCTGGCACTACACGGGCAGCCCTAGTTCTAGATGGTGATGGTTTGTGTCTGGGAGAAATCCTGCTCTGCTTGTAATTTTTGGAGAGAGAAGCACACTCGCAGCCTCCGGCTTCTGGGCACGGACAGTAGTCATTTTCCAATATTAAACAAAACCCACACAATCCTGATGCCAGTTTCTCAGAGTTGTTTGGCACTCTAAGGGCAGCTCTTGTTCTAGCTGGGAACAACTTGCGTGAAGCTCGTAATTTTCAGAAGCCGAAAACTGCTCACAACCACCAGGCACCTAAATACAAACAGTGGCCCTTTTTCAGGGGAAAGAAAACTCACTTGTTCAACTTCCTGATGGCAGCTTGTTAGCAGCATTTGACACTCCAAGAGCAGGCTGAGTTCTAAGTGAGACAGCTTGCATCAGGAAGGAATCCTGCTCTTTTCATAGTTTCAGGAGGCAGAGGCATGCTCATAGCCACAAGTCCTTGTACACAAAACGAGGCACTTTTACGGAGAAAATAAAACTCAGTCTCCCAGGTGCCTGAAATCAGTTTGTCAGAGACATATGACACTCCAAGGACAGCCCAAGTTCTATCTGAGGACTGCTTGGGGCTGGGAGGAATTCTGCTCTTTTTGTAATTTTCAGAGACAGAAGACCGTTTGTGGTCACGTGTCCCTCGAGATGAACGGCAGCTATTTTCCATGGGAAACAAAACTCATTTCCCAGGTTCCTGGTGTCAGATTATCAGAGGCATCTGGTATTCCAAGAGTAGCCCGAGTTCTAGGTGGGGATGGCTTAGGTCTGTGTAGAATCCTTCTCTGGTCATAATTTCTAGAGGCAGAAGCACACGAGGTCACAGGCCCCTCGATAAAAAAGACACCCCTTTTCTCAGGGAAGAAAACTCAGCTCCTGATACCATTTTTTCAGGGTCATTTGGCACCCCAAAGAAAACACAAATTCTAGATGGGGACGGCTGTGGTTTGGATAGGATTCTGCTCTGTTCATAATTTTCAGAAGCAGAAGCAGAGTCGTGGCCATGGGACCCTGGACACAAACTGTGGCCCTTTTCCGGGAGAAATAGAAGTCATCCGCCTCAGGTTCCTGATTTTTGTCAGAGGCATTTGGCACTCCAAGGGCAGTCCTTGTTTAGGTGATGTCTTGGATAAAGAAGGAATCCTTTTCTATTTATAATTTACAGACACAGAACCCCACACA
The DNA here is from genome assembly GCF_001522545.3 of Parus major. Classification (NCBI taxonomy): domain Eukaryota; kingdom Metazoa; phylum Chordata; class Aves; order Passeriformes; family Paridae; genus Parus; species Parus major. Next base: position 598,997 of record NC_031771.1, read on the forward strand.
TGGCTATTGCCCCTGGACATGAACGATGGCTTTTTCTAGTGGAAAGAAAATTCACCCGCACAGGTTCCTGATGTCAGTTTATCTGGTGTGTTTGGCATTTCAAAGGAAGCCTGAGTTCTAGGTGGGGACAGCTTGGGTCAGGGAGGGATGCTGCTCTGTAAGAAATTTTTGGAGGCAGAAGCATAGTCATGGCAATGGGCCCTTGGATAAAAACAGCGGCCCTTTTCCATTGTAAATAAAGTTCTTCCCCTCCCAGGTATGGATGCTGAAAGCAGGCAATGATCACAGTGCCTGTATGATGTTAAATCTCACTCTGGCCTGAGAGATCATAAGGCGGAATCCAAAATGTCCTTGGAGAAGGATATAGGGAGTTTTTTAGCAGATGGGGGGCACGATATATTAGTAAATGTCTGTCTGCACAAACCAGCCTCTGTGTTAAGTCGTAACATTAAGGGCCAAAATCCTTGAACTTGCTGGCAGAAAGTAAAACAATATTCCTGTGTACAAGGATAAGAAGGTAAACATGTGTGTACTAGCCAATAGTAGCTTGCTCTGCCCGCAAACCCTGTAGAACCCTATAAAAGGTGTGTTAATAATAGAAATAAACGGCATTCACAATTACTTCTGTGAAGACTGGTGAATAGCTCGAGGGTCTTTCAACAGAAGGACAAAAAACTTTACAGGTGTTGTTTGGATCCTTGTTGTTTATTTGCAAGAAACAGTCAAGGGGTGTAGTTTCTAATTGTCCAATAATACTGATGTGTTGGTTTAATGACCAATGATGGTTTTACTGCTCAGACTTTCTTGGACTTCTCTAAAAAAGAATATACGGAAAAATATAACTTGCTCTCTTGTGAAACCCAGAAGAGAGTCTATGTAGTATTGATTCGCTCTTACTAATACAGTGCAACACCCAGGTTCCTGATGTCAGTTAGTCAAAGGAGTTTGGCACTCCAAGGGCAGCCTGTCTTCTAGGTGGGGACGGCTTGGATTCAGAAGGAATGTTCATTATCTGTTCATAATTTTTGGAGGCAAAATGACGCTCGCAGACAGGGGCTCCTGGACAAAATCGGCAGCCCCTTTCAGTGTTTAACAAAACTCACCATCCCAGGATACTTGATGTCAGATTGTCAGAGGCAAACCTTTGCACTCCAGGACACCTCGCGTTCTAGGTGAGGATGGCTTGGGTCAAGGACAAACCCAGGTGCATTTATAATATTCATTATCAAGCATAAGGCAGCTCCCAGCCCTTGGAGACGAAAGGTGGCCATTTTCCAGGAGAAAGAGAATTCACCCTCCCAGGTTCCTGATGTCAGTTTTTCAGGAGCATTTGTCACTCAAAGGACAGTCTGAGTACAAGGCTTGATGGCTTGAAGCAGGGAGGAATCCTGCTCAATTCATAATTTTTAGAGGTAAAAGAACAGTGGCAATCAAAACTTTGTCTCGGAATATTAAAAAGGGAGAAGGATCCCCCTCAAAGCCAACCCCCCCCCACTTTTGAATTCGGGTTGCCCTTGGAGTACCAAATGCTTCTGCTAAGTTGACATCATGAACCGGAGGTGGTGTGTTGCTAAAGGACAAAAAATGATTCACAGGGACGCCTCTCAGTTTTAGAACAGGCGAAGAGAAGCTTTATTCTCTGACTCCAGTATTTATGGATCCTTGACAATGACCAGGGATTGGATAATTAAGTTACCACCTTCCCAAGCACACTGGTCATGCAAAGTGCCTATCAAAAGGCGTTTCTTAGAAGGAAATTTGATAAATAATTTATGTTTATAGAACTTTCATAAGAAAGTATCTAAAACTATAAAAACATGATCAGAAAGCTTTAGTTTTCAAAACGACAACGGTGTGTTTTCTTTCCCCAGGAAAAGGAAACTGTTCGTGTCCAGAGGCACATGGCTGAGAGTGGGCTTCTGCCTCTGAAAATTATGAGTGTGGCTGGATTCCTTCGTGACCCAATCCAAATCATTCTACAACTTTGGCTTTCCTTGGAGTGCTAAGCACCTCTGACAAAGTGACATCAGGAACTTGGAGGGGTGAATTTTGTGTAACATGGAAAAGAGCTGCCGTTTTTGCCCGTAGCCACAAGTGGGTTTCTGCTTCCGAAAATTGCGAACAGAGCAGAATTCCTCCCTGGCCCAAGAGTGCCAAGTGCTTCTGACCAACTGACATCAGGAACCTAAGAGGGGGTAGGGTGTGTGTGAGTGTTTTATTTTTCCTGGAAAATGTGTGCTATTCTTGTCCAGGGGCACATGTCCACGATTTAGTTTCTGCCTCTGAAAATTACAAACGTTGAAGGATTCCTCCCAGACACAAAGCATCCCCACTTCAGAACTCGGCAGGAAATTAGGCCTCCTAAATCACAAGCAGGGCTCAGCATTGTTTTTACCTGTGGAAGTTCGGCTGAAAGCATACTTGATTTCTGCATTGCAAATACACATTAATGAATGGAAGCTCAACGTGTTCCCTGAGGTGCTTCCCAGTGGCACTGCCAGGCACCAGAGTTCGAACTGCAACTGGTGAGTCCTAGAGTGCTGGATCAACGTGTCCATAATGTCTAGGGAGGTGTATGAGCACAGGACAAAACAGTGAGCCTGCGCCTAGACACCAATTGCGAGAGCAAAGACTGGTTCACTTTGGAGTGCCAGAAGGAAAACTTTCTCCAAGTATTTGTTGGTTGATGTTAACATCAATATCCCCAAAGCCTTAATGTGCTCTGTGGACAGCAAAAGTTGTCCTTGCTGGGGATGCCTATAGTAGCTGTCTGTAAGGAGCTGCACAAAAAATTTGTCCATAGAAGCTTAATTTCTCTTTTTTTAGGGGAGTTTTTATATTTTTGAGCAGAAAAGCTCTTTTCAGGAAGTTGCTGCATGGTTAAAATGATCTTCATCAGCTGAGCTGCAGTCATGCACAAGTGCAGCGCCTCCAGAGCCTGCAGCTCATGAGAGTTCCTGGGACTGACCAAGCTTATTTCCTTCCCAATAGTCTGCAATTCTTCCAAAACACTTTTTTTGATAACTTTGAAATACTTGGAAGATACGTGTCTGTGATCTCATGTAATGTTCTGCAGGATGAGAGCTCCTGTTTTCAGCAGCTGGAGCACCCCGAATAGAGGAGCTTCACAGTGACAGGGTTTAGAACATGCTGAGGAATAGAGTGCAATTCAAAGGCCAAGAACCAGTTCTCCAGTGTAGGATCCCTGAAAATCGAGGTGAATGCATTGTCCAGTGTCTGTAACTAATAGGGGTAACAGTATCACAGAGGAGATAATCATAGTGCAAGGTCAAAAATAAACTCATTCATCCGCCTATTTTCAACAGCTTGTCAATTACAATTATTGAACATGAACATTTCTAGTAGCTAGCCAGAGGATAAAAAATAAGCAAGAATTAAGATGGTTTTAAACACCAAGATTTTTTTGTCTCTATGTTGCCACGTGAACAATAGAATGGTTAAGTAGTAGGGGAAAAATGGGTTTTCTTGGGTTTTTTTTCTGTTTTTCTTATTTTTAGAGTTTTTGTTAATAAATTTTCTTTATTGCTTTTAAGTTTTAAGCCTGTTTTGCTCTTGTTTTAATTCATATCTTACAACAAGAAATAAGCAAGTTTTCTAGTAATTTTTTAGTTACTGCTTTAAAACCATGACATTTATTTGGTGCATTCGTTGGGAATTTAAATTGGCAAATCAAAGGCACTACACTTTGGTGTCCAGAGTTTATAGTATTTCAGAGCTGAGGATCCATTAAAATAGTTTCAAGGAACTGAGATCCTTTTCAGAGCGCTGGAACATTAAGCAGAGAGCAAGGGGTTCTCTCTGACTGTGCAGTGAAAACAGCAAAAAAGTTCTCCATGATGTGTGAGCCTAGAAAAGTAAAAATAAATTGAACTGTTGCCATTATCACAGTCACTGAGGCCATCTTCCTTACTTTGGCCCTTGCCAGTAGCCATCAGAGCATTATTCACAAAAGTACTGAATAGGATTAAAAAATGTCTGTTGTGACATAGACAAGTGTTCCTGGCTATTGAATAACTGAAACATCCTCCACGCACTAGTACTTGCTGACTACTCCACCTTCACTATGTAGTGTTAACATGCCTGTACTTTAACAGGAAAAAACTCCTGGCAAGAACCACCTTAGAGAAGATCTGATGTGTACTTTTAGAGCTGAGACTTTCAGTCCACCCCAGTTGCTACTCAACCGCCAAATACACACAGAGGACTTAGTGAGGTGCTGGAGGTAGGCGAATTCTGTTTAAAACCCTCTTGATGCCCCTATGACTCCAGTGTTTTCGTCAAAGAGATGGTAGTATTTTACAATATTTGCCACCAGAAGTTCATTTCTGAAGAAGTTTTCTTTGGAAAATGTATCTATTTACTACTTAACACTACTTCTCTCCGTCATCTTGGGAAGAGCTGCCTACAGCCATAGAAATGACTTCCCATCTCCTGATCTCCATTCTTTGCCCTTAAAACACAGTGTTACTGAAACTAACTACTTCCAGACCGAGACAGTCCATGCAGGGACAATATCTGTTTTCTTTAGGGTTAGGAATAGAGGGCAAAAGCACCTATAAACTTCAGTGCCTCTCTTGAACACAGAACACCATACCTTCTTCTGCTTGGAAGGAATGTGAAAAAATGTCCATGGTTAAAATGATAAGTGGTAAAAAAGTTAGAGGAAATGGATAAAATGATGTCACTTTCATTCCATTGGTAGAAATGACATATACAATGAAAAAAATATTACCCTGTTCCATTTCAGACTAAAGCAACAATATATTCCTGGCTTCTAACAGCAGGGACCACTTCACTGAAGGAAAATATTTGGATAATTATGTCTTCTTTTAAAGAAGACCCATTTTGTTTACCTAAATCATCACTACCCCAGATCAGGAATCCACTATATGCAGGATATCTAATAAGTAAAAAAAACTCCAGGCAGAGGATCCAGACTAACTGAAAAGAAAAGGAGCCGATTTATATCCGAGTGCGAAATAGTCTCAGCGGCTGGCTCGTGCAGGAAAAGGTTTTGAACAGCAAGAGGAGCCTAGCTGCGGCTGTCCCGCTTGCCCTACTGACATTACCAGTTGCCTGAAAGAAGTTGAAGCATGGCTTCCTGTTCCTGCTACCTATTCTTTGGCGGCGACAAGGGCACATAAAACAACCTGGAGCATTTCTTAACTTTTAAAGTGGGACTGCTTCAAGAGGAGGTGTGTGTCTTAATAAAAACAAGAGGTAGTAAAAGATTTTAAAATCATAGAAAACTCGGGGAGTTAGAAAGAAAGGATTAGAAAACCCTAGGAAAATTGTTAAAAGTATATCCAGAGGAATTTTAGGCTTTGGGCTTGTTAAGATCAGGTGAAACTGCAGTTTTGTAGTCTGTTTATTAAAAAATGATATTATTACATATAATTATTGTTTAAAGAATCATGAGAAACTAAGTTAGGATTTTAAGGGGGGGGGGTCACGAAAAATCCATGCTTTGGTAAAATCAGTGTTTCCAATGGAAAAAATATAAACTTGACAATTAATATGTAAATTACACAAAGATAAAGTATCAAACATGTTCAGCTCAAAATCAAGTAATATTTAGATATGGGTACCCTTGATTCCCAGAACACCTTCATATAAGCATTCTGATATGTGTTTCTGAATGGAAACACAAAAACTCTCAATCAATTTTAATTTTTATCCTTGAGGATGAAAAAGTGTTTAAAGAATTTTTTTGATCAAACGAGTTGTTGATCACGACATCCAATTAAAAGATTGAATCCGAGTTAGAGTGGAAAGAAGTACTATTAGTAGATAAGTGGCATGGACATTTCCAGGTGTCTCTGACCACGGAAACAGCGAACAAGACAGCTGAACATAGGTAGACCATCACAATCGATTCAAGGTCTCTGAGAGCCCAGAAGTTTAGACATCTCAGCTAAAGGTGAAAGATGACAAGCCGCGTCTAACACACCGCAGGAGAAGCAGGAGAAACCCCTACAACCTACGCACTGACTGCCTGCTGAAATAGTAAATTTGAACATCCTTACTCTCAGATCTCCAGTCAATGGAGGCCAATCCATGTTGTGATTTTTTTTTATCACAACCTCTTTATGTGTCTTCACTTGCCACAGGTCGTGTGAGAGAAAACAAGACAGTGAAAATTAAGTTAGGAAATTAGATTATTACAGTATTAGAACGATTTTACCTCTATATTGTCAGCTAATTTAGGCCAAAAGTGGAAAAATAATTTTTTTACCTTAGTGTAACTTTTCTCTAAGAAATCCTTTTCCTCTTTCGTTGATTCTGCTTCTTTTCTCTTACATTTTTCTTTCTTTTCTTGGCTTTCTCGGTTTCCTTTGAACTAAATGCTTTTGGGATCATCAATTGTGAAGACTCTCACATATATTAGTTCCTATGCTTGAAGAAAACTCCCGGCCTCATTAGAATCTCGTTTCTCATGTTTATCAGGACGTCATTACAAAATTTGGCAAGTCTCTCTAGGCTGGCTGCACAAACTCAGCCCTACAAAACTTGGCTAATTTTCTTCTGTTAGTACAAAATGGCCCGAACCATGAGGCCTCTTCTCTTTTATGTCTCCTTTTACCCTATTAACTACAGACACGTGTATTGTTATAATAGTTTAACAAATATTATAAAATTACTACTTTTATATGAAGCATTCTTCTAGTTGCTACTTAGTCTCTTATAAAACATAGTTTGCCCAGGGATATTTTGAGGCCCTTCTGTCAAGAGCTGTTGGGGGTTAGGTTGTTCGTTTTGGTTTTTTTTCTGGTGTGCCTGTAGAATTTTTTCCATTAGTTTCTGGGAAAACCTAACTGTGGGTACTCGGTGGGTGGTTGACAAACGACAAAGATTTTCGACAAGGTCCACGTAGTGAAGGGGGCAGGAAAAAAAGAGGGTGGGGATAATTTGTTCTGCTCTTCTTCTGCTGCAGAAGAAAGTAACCTGGGCTCGTAGCTGTTGCCGTAGGGAGAAGGGAATTTCACCCAGAGGGAGCAGCTCTTTCTTCTCTTTCTTTCCTCTTCGTTGTTGGCCTCGCATGCCACCAACGTCTTGCCGGGACATGTGGTAGTGCCAGCCACTAACACGGAGCTCTTTATACACCTCAGCTCTGGATCTCAGGTCATCCTTGCTGTTCCAGCGTGTTGTTCCACAGAGCCTTGCAGGACCACCAGGACTGACTGCCCGAGGGGGCTGGTGAATCAAAGCATCTCCCCAATTTTGAGGAAGATGAAACGGCGAAACCTTATGAATATGATTGTTTAACGTAAGATTCTGAAAATATGAAACTTAAGATATGTAACTATAGGGCACAACATGATTCACAAAGACACGGTTCCATATGACACGGAAAAAACTACTTTTCTTCTTACAACTTCAGTATTTATAAATTCTTGACAACGACCAAGTATAAGATAGCTGGGTTACCACCTTTCCAATCACACTCATCGTGTGAGACATCCATCAAAAGAAGTGTATCTGAAAGAATATATAAAAATCTATGTTTACAGTCACTATCTTGAAGTTCTTTCAAACTATGTCAACAAGACAAAAAAATTATATTCAGAGGCAGCAGAAATAAAAGGGACAACTAGATTTGAGCTATAAGATACTGACTCTTACTTAAGATATAACCAAAAAACAATAGCCTAATCAGTTGAAGGAATATCCCTGTAGATTGACCAATACCCTTCTGCTGATAAAAAAACCCTAAAGGTCAAGCAACAAGAGAATAATTTAAATATAATATTTGGAGTTTAAAATGCAATACTCTATGGTAATGCTGTAGTTCTTCTAGGTTATATGTAAATTACATAAAATATGCGTCATATACTTGGTTGGTGGGAATTAGATATTCGCTATAGAAAACGATATAAAATATTGTAACAAGAACTTTGGTCTCTTAACTCGTGCTCTCTTAATTTATGAACCGCTCTTAAGTTTTTACTTAATTTTGCTCCCTACTCTCTCCTTCCTCCTCTCTTAGACTCTTAAACTCTTACTCTTAACCCTAGTTATCTTCTACTCTCTCCCTTTCTCTCTCCCCCTCTCTTACTTTTATAAACTCTTATTTTTACCTGCTATTACTTTTACCTTCTCCTAACTTCTGCACCTCTCTTAACCTACTCCCTTAATCCTTGCTCTTGCTTTTACCCTCTTACTTAACTCCTTACACTTTCTAAACTTCTATCTTACTCTCTCCTGCCTTCTTCCCTCATGTTCCCTGACTCCTTTATTCACTCTCTCTTTCTTTCTCCTTGTCCAGTTTTAAGCTGTGGCTGGCAGCAAAACCAGGTTCCTTCGTCCCTCTACTTAAATAATAAACTGCTCATACCTGAAGAGCTTGTCCCTGGAGAAGTCTCTGTTTTGTGGTTAGTGCTGAATATTATTGTTTTTTGTTTTCTTTGTTATATATAATAGTAAGGAACTGTTCATCTTATTCCCAGATGTCTACCTGAGAGCCCTTGATTAAAAAAATCATAGTAATTTTGAGGGTGGGGGTTTACATTTTCATTCCAAGGGCGGCCTCTGCCCTCCCTAGCAGACACCTGCATTCCAAACTATGAAAGGTGCATGAACTTTCTTTCCCCACACTGCTGGCATTTTTGTTTCCATCTCTAAACCTTCAGTCCTAGCTGTGTGAAAGGACTTCTCTCTAGATGAGGTATGAAAAATAAAGTTCACTTTTTTTAACATAAGATTTAAGAAGTTAAGTAAAAAGACATAAAATAATTAACAAATCTGGCCTGGTTCATCAGCATTCAGCCATGAAAGACACACATTACTAATAAAGAATTTTGTCTTAAAAGACAAACTTATTACATATACATAAATTCTCTTACACGATTCAAACATTCTTCTTAAATTTTGGTTTTCATTTGTTTAGCTTCAATTCCCTCTTTCCCCAACTGCATTCCCACACTCTCTGATAACAGAGGTTCAATATATTCCTCCTTTGGAGCACTGGTCACCACTGTCAATCTCTGGGTTATATGAACAAAATGATTATTATTTTAATACCAAGGTACAGTTTAATATATATGTATTATACCACTATTTCTAAGTTTTATCAAGTACAAAAATAAACTAATCTGTACTAATACAGCGAAGTTTTCTAACATTATACTTATAACATTAATTTTAATATTTGCAAAAAAACAATAATATAATACATGGTTATATCATGAAATAAGTGGAGTTACGTAGTCTCTAAATGGTCTTTGGATTTTTTTGTTCTTGAAAAAGGATTTAGATCTGTGTAACGACCGACATGGTGGGATTTGTGGTATGGTTTTTTATTTGGTCTTAGAGTAAAAAAGATTATCAGCACACCATGAGAATAAACAGCAAAACACACTTTATTGACTGCTCATCAGTGTTAATATGCAATAGAGAGAAAGGAGAAAACAAAGCAAAAGAAAATGAGCGTAAGGGGATAATAGCTACTAACATTGAAGTCCACTCAACTGTTCACTGACAAAGGGTCTTCTGTGTGTTGAGGTACCAAAGGCAGGTAATTTTGCAGTGTAGGTCTTAATTTTACAAAGTGAAGGTCACAGGGCCAAAACCAGAGGAATCTGATGATCATTGTGATGAATTCCATTTTGCAGGGGACAGGGTAGAATTCAGAGCAAACCACGTCCTGGAAACTTTTGATCATCAACAGGAGCGAGGGCAATATGTTGTGGAAACACATTTACGCAGGATACCACCCACTCACTAGAACGAATGAAGGCAGTGTATTGTGCAACACACTACAAAACATCATTTAACAAATATCCACTTCAGCCAGGCCTGAACGCCTAAACCAAAGCCCTTGTGAGATCAAAGGTCTCAGTCTCTGTCCTTGAGACGGTTATGAGACAGATGAGAGGATCTTTGTACCGTCTCTTATAGTTTTATATCTCGTTTTCCTTTGTGTCTAGTTCCCTCAGTCTAGTAAAACAAATTAATTTTATCTCAATCTTATTCATATTCATTGTCAGCCGCTTTCACTGGTACAACTGCTTGAAATTTTAGCTTTCTTTTAATACCTTTTCCAGCTCTGTCACGCTGCTACTTTGCTCTCTTTAGCTAGCAATTACACAAGTCAGCCAAATCAGACCAATACACAACTTTTTCTCAGTTTTTCCTGCCTAAATCTACAACAGTGCAGATTTTGGTTGTAATAAAGTTTGTGAAAAACATTGTAGCTTTATACTATGAATGCAGTGACCTTGCAGACTTTTATTTGCAAACTCCACATTTCCAGAATAGCTGAATATCAGATCGAAAATAACTGACTTAAAAGAAAACTTATTGTCTTTTGTTCTAGCCACAACGATTTTCTTTATCTAAACATTGACTAGGTTATTCAGAGTGCTCTCCTCAAGCGTAATGTATAAAGAAACATACTCACCAAGGTGGCTAATAGTCTTCCAGCAACGCATGGTGTTCTCAGTTGTAGTCCTGAAGTACACTTTGCCAGTTCGTGCCTCAGGAAGGTACTGAAAATGCCAGATGATATAGTGGCATTTCAAAGCCAGAGCTGTATTGGCTTTTTCCATATGCGCCATGAGATGGCAGTAAAAGCTTTTGAGAGAATTTTGTACCTCAAAATATTTGTTGCCTTGTAAGTGATCTTGATCATAAATAATGCATCATATGGAGTATATGCTGTAAGGTTTCTTTTTCACACACATTTTACTCTTGGTTCAATTTCTTTTTTTGACATCTAGCATATTCGCTTTGTTTAGTAGAATCTGAAAGTGCCTGGGATGGGGAATCTCTAGCTTTTCTGAGTTAGCAGTTCCATTGTCTCACAACCATCCCAGAGCATAATTTGTTTTAATATAATAAACGTATCCTCAATATAAAACCATTCCATTTTATCTTATTACTATATTCCTGTGTTAAATACCCTTCTCCAGCTCTCTTGTTGCCTCTTTAGGTACTGAAAGGTATGTGAACACATTGAGGCCTTCTCTACTTCAGATGTTTTTTGTAGAAGAGATGCTCCAACCTTCTAGTCATCCTTGTGGCTTTCTCTAGCAAGCCTATATTATAGTGTGGATCTCAGAACTGGTTACAGCACTGCAAGTGTGGTCTCTCAAGAACTGAGTAAATCATCAGAATTCCCTCTCTCATCTTGCTGCCCATGCTGCTTTGAATGCAGCTCAACACACAATTGGCTTTTGCTGCTGCAAATGCATATTTCTAATTTATGTTGAAATCCTCATCCATCAGCATTTGTAAAGCCTTGTCTCCAAGGATGATGTCAGTCCATTCTCCACCACACTCCTTAGTATCATCGGCAGACTTGCTGGGGATACTCTGAATCCCAGTCTCCATGTAACCGACAGAGATTGTCAGTATAGGGGGTTATACTTTGTTAAAAAATGAGCATTACTTCTGTCAAAAATATATTTACGCTCTACAGAGATTGAATAGACCAGATGCAAGAAACCATTTCTGCAGAGACTTGTTTTGTTATGAGAAAGAGGGAAATTAATCTTGGTTTTGTATAATTTTTTTTGTTATTTGTTTGGTTTTTTATTAACTTTCTTTTTTTAGGGATTGTTTTTGTTTGCTTGTTCATTGTTTTTTTAATCAGCTGTAGCTATCAGGTAAAAATTTGGAATAAAAAAAATTATGGGAAGAGAAAGAGAAGTTTTTTTCAGCTATATAGTGATAGTATGTGCACTCTTGATAAAAATGTGCTATGGAAAGAATGGCATATTCATGACGGCGAGGAAAAACATACATGTCTCCCACCCCTTCTCACTGTTCATCCTGTTCTTATTATAGGTACTAATTTTAGCACTTTCCTCTTAGCAAGAGGAATGAGAAGTAGGTGATAAGCCATTAGCAAAAATGCTTCCTTATCATAAAGAAATAAGCTTTCAAATATAGTTTTGTGCATGACTTGCTCGAAGACTGTGTTTTGGAAAGAATTGGTTATGACTGCAAAGCTACAGTACAGGAAACAATTTAGGATTCTTCATATTGGTTCTGTGACATGTTAGTGAGGAAGTTGATGAGGGCTTATGTTGCAAAGGCAACTGCAATTTAATTTGTACTAACAGGCAACAGGGACGTCAATCCAAACCACTCTTCTTCGAATTTAAAGTCAAAATTTTCTCACTATATTCTCTTGTATAAAATCCATTCAAAAAGTTTTCACATAAAACAATTTTGAATATAAAAAGAATGGAATGTATTTTGTCCAAGGAATTATACAAGTAATTTTCTAGAAAAAAACCCAAGGAATTATTTGGGGTTTCTTTTAAATTTTTTGCTGCTAACATTGGTTAAGTTCATCGTAGGGTTCCTAAGTCTTGCAAATTAATTAGTGAAGGTGTTCATTCTGCAGTTCAGCAACGGATAAAACCGTGGTTCTGTTTTCCACCCTATGCTGTTTGACAGAGTTGCATTTTGCTGTTACAAAGAAAAATAGATTAAAGAAATTGTAAAACTGTTTAGTTGGCTTTCTTTCTTCTCTGAGAGTTTTCTTCTGGACTTCTGTACCCATTCCCCTATCAACAAAAACTTTTGATTTATGCCGTGATTGGGCGTATCACCGAGAGGGGAAAGGCAGAAAAGTGAGTGGAAGATTTATGTTGGTTTAAATATAGCATCTTAAGAGTGCCTAAGGCCAGAGGGATGTACACAGATTTCCTGGATCCTGGAGGCCTTATCTTCCAGTCTGTCCTGTTCTCTGCCCTCCTTCTTAAACGTTTTTACGCATTTTCTTCTGTCTCTGCAATACCATGGATGCCAGCTCCCTGTACTGTGCAGAATCAAGGCTTGTACCATTTGGGCACAACCTTGAAGCACATCCTTGGTCTTCATTTTAAATTTAAAATCAAACAAATATTTCTGTGACACAGTAATGGAGCTGTTATGCGAGAATTTGTGCCGAGAGACGGCAGTGCATTTTGAGCTCTAACATCCTGAGGCATTTAATTCTCTGTGAAAATTGTTTCATAATTCACCCCGTCCATTCATTGACTTTTAATATTGTGGTATGACCAGATCTGTAGGGAGAAGGTTTAATTTATGAAGACTCAAATTTGAGCTTGGAATGGGAATTATAAACTTAATCTGTCATCCATTTGTTGCTGTTGGATGAAGTTTCTTCTCATTATCCTTCACACCTTCTCTATGTCTTTATAAACTGACTCGAGGAGGAAATCCTTCTGCATTACATATTTGTTACACAGGCCTGCAGAAATACCTCTGTTTTCTCTGCTGATGATTTTGATTTACAGAGAAGAAAACCACATCACACCTGAAACAATATATATTTTAAATATTTTCTCTTCATGCTCATGCCAGTCAAAATGGTGTGAAAAGTACACTTGGATAATGTCTTGTAGGAAAAATAATTCTTTTCCTTTTCCACTTTAAGCTGATTCCTAATTTTTACCAAAAATACACTTCCCCTTAGTCTCAATGTTGCTATAATTCATGAATAAATTTACTCTGCCTTTTCTGGAACAGAAAGTCTTGAGAGCTTCTCTTCCCTGTTGAATTATTCAGAAACATTTTTCAGCATTTAATGGTGTTATTTACAGAAGGTGGAGTGACTCTTACTTACCGGGACACATCATTGGAACACATACATAAGCGATCTTAAAGCAGGCTAGAATGGTGTGTTGGGATTGACAGGGAGATTGTGAAAAACAATCTTGCCTCTTGAGAGTTTTTAATTTTACGCTTCTCTTAATGCTCAGGTGTCATGCCATATTATTTTGCCATATTATTTTTTCCATAGCCATGCATGAAAGCAGCGGCATAAATAAAATTATAGGGAACCTTCCTTGTGCCAGGCGAGGACATAGGAGCCCCGAGACCTCTCTTCTGCCCTTTCCTGAAGATCTATGGTCCCAGAAGGGAGTGGAATGACATCTGAACAGTAGAGTTAAGGACGTTGAATTAAGGACATCCTATTGGTGTATGTGGGAGCGGAGGAACCGGTCGGTCACGAGCTCTTGGCTTTACCCTGGAGACAAGATATTTCTCTGTAAGTAAAAGAAAATGTATTAGTTATGTTAAACCGTTGCGCTCCATTGGTGTTCCCCACTACCATCCCACTCCGATACATATATCCTACTCTCCTTCTGCCCCTCTTCTCCCTTATAAATATCCCGGGGTTTTTCCCTGAGCAGCAGAATATCTGTTGTTGACTCACTTCGCTAAAAGCTGTGCCCGAAATTTGTGCTTGGGAGAACGCCAGACCAGTTTTCTTGTCCCTTCTTCCCGTGTTGCTTGTATGCTGCAAGAACTGACCAGAAATCACTCACCTGGCCAAAGATGCGCACAAACGTTTCGGGCCAGCCATTTTCAAGGCTGCTTCTCCAGGCAAGTCGCAGAACTCCGGCAGATTCCGTCGCCGCTGCAATAGTACTTTTTTTCCAGGCTGTGTTCCATACTGCCATAACCACCCAGGGACAAGAAGGGCACATCCAGTGTGTAGGTTGCATTCCTGTTTAATTTTTAAAGATTGTACAGGAATTCGCAGTCTTTGCTTATAGCTATACTTTAATCCTATCTATAGTTTTATTTTACACGCCTGAACACAGCTCTACCACCCAGAAAAAAAAAAGGGTCTAAAGAAATGGGATCTCTCTTTCCTGGAAGATTCAAGGCCAGGTTGGTTGGGGCAATGAGCAACGTGGGTTTGGAGGAAGATGTTCCTGCCAATGGTTAGGAGATTGGAATGATGGAGTTCTTTTGGTTTTTTCCAAGCCAAACTGATCCATGATTCTAAAGCAAGGGTTGGTGTTTGGGAGCACCTCCACAAGTAATTTGAGGAATATAATGGCACGTGCTGGCAGAATAGAGCAGAGATTGGCAGACTCACAAGCAAGGAAGATTCAGTACCTTCTTCTTTAAAGACAGGACATTGATTCGTGTGATAATTTTAAGTGGATGACTAAACTTCGTCTTATAGACCTTCAGCGGAAAATTCAATTTACGTGATTAGTTTTAATACCATGCTTAAAAATTTTTTTTTCTGCTACCACTAATGTTCCTTATGCTGATGATCTTCTCACTAACGAAGTGCAGAAATGCTCAGCCTAAATTTCATTTCTCTTGGCTTTAGGCTATGAATATATAAAGAGAAGACTGCTTTTGGTTTAAAGATATACATTCTACCCTTAGATAGTCTGACTGTTTACCCCTATTGCACTGTGAGATGACTTATATTATAATCCCGAGATATACGATGAGCTGTAAAGTGTTAGTTCTTACTCCGACTACTCCTGTATAATGTTTCCCTATTGGTCATAACCTGTAATTCTTTCCCTTCTCCCACCCTGCAAGAAGCAATGTTCCTCTGCCCCGGATCCCCCCCGACTTGTCCCAGAAATGAAAGAGCCTTGGTTTTATTCTCGAAGTTCTTGCTATTTATATCTCCGTCTCTCTAGCTGGGAAATAGCTGAGTGGACTGCAGATGCAAAGGAGTAGGAGGACATATAAACTTAGAGATTAGTGATTAGGCTGCGGTAACAACAACACCAGGAATGAACAAGCCACAGACATCAGCAGAACAATTCCAACATATCATCTGTTTCCAGTGCAAAAGACCCGGACATTAAGCCAGGAACTGTTATCAAAGCCAGCACCAAAAGAAACACCAAACAGAACTTGTAACCAAGGAACAAAAAATCTAGAAATGAAGCCCTTGCCCATCCAGCGCAAAGACACAAATGAAGCAAGCCAAAAAATGAAAAATAGCTCTATTCCAATTGAAAATGAGAATAAAAGGGAGCAGAGTGTGTAGAAACATAATTTTAGGGAATGTATGCGTAAATAGATCTGGCAGCCTCAAAAGTGATCTAGACTTTTAACTGATGGAGCTTCTCATTTCATGTCTAAATGTTGGACACTATTCGGAGTAGACTTGCAAGATAATTGATAAAACATGGTAGGACTGGATAGTAGGTGTTTTGTTATTGGGACACAGCACATATACATATAGAAATTTAGGTAGCTCCCATGTCAATTAAGGGAGATCTAACATACCTCACTCTCTTGGCATGCTGTCTACAACTATACTTCTCTTTGACCAAGGAGCAGATCACCCAGGTGATCCCTATGGCAGCGGAGGTCCCAGCAGACGATAAAGCACCAGGAGTCTACTGGACAGAAGTGGTTGGTGAGGATAAACTCATTATGGGATGCAGCCTAACACGTGGATCAGATCATCTCCATGTAGAATGGTTTATTGACACGGGAGCAGATGTGAATATCCTACCTGAACGGGTGTGCCATCACATTGGGATTATCAACCCGTGACAGGCAAAAGACAGGGTGTGGGTAAGGTGAAATTAGCAAAGATCTCTCGAAAAGCATTTTTCAGATCGAAGTCTCAAATGGAAGATTAGCTGGTGTCCTTCCTTTGTCACTGACTACATGTGCCCCCAGTGGGAGAGAGACAAAATGTCCCAATGCGGAGTCAAACTAACCATTCCTGAGATCCCCAGGATTTTTAGAGGAGGCCACTGTGGAGCCCTCCACCCAAAATTTAATGTGAGTGGATGACAACAATCCAGCGACTTCTCAGTAAACAAAATCTCAGGGCACTCAAATCTTATGGAGGAGCAATTAGCCAGAGGCCACATAGTAGAAACAATTAGCCCTTGGACTTCCCTGGTATTAGTAATAAAAAAGCCAGGGAACGATAAGTGGTGCCCCCTTCAGGATTTGAGAGAAATAAACAAGAAAATAGAACACATGGCGTCACTCCAATCTGGGATGCCCTCTCCAAAAATATTCCCAAAAAATTGGAAATTTGCAGTGCTGAACATTAACACTGTTTCTTCAGAATTCCCCTACACCAAGTAGATGCACCACGGTTTTCTTTCTCAATCCCCACAATTAACAGAGAAGCTCCAATGAAGAGATACTACTGGAGAGTATTACCTCAGGGAATGAAGGCTAGTCCCTTTATCTACCAGTGGTATGTTGGATCATTATTATCCACTGTTCGCACTGAAAAAAGAGAAAGCCATCATCTTGCCCTACATGGATGATGTACTAGTGTTCTGTCTGAATGACACTATACTCCAACACCCACTTGAGCAAATGCTTAAAGTTTTATCCTCTGCTGGATTCAATCTACA
This sequence comes from Parus major, assembly GCF_001522545.3. Lineage (NCBI taxonomy): Eukaryota > Metazoa > Chordata > Aves > Passeriformes > Paridae > Parus > Parus major. Next base: position 616,129 of record NC_031771.1, read on the forward strand.
GGAGGATAAATTTCAAAAGATGCTGCCTTGGAAAAACCTGGGCTTGAAAGTCAGCGTGCAAACAGTAGTTCTGCAGAAATTAAAAATCATTAGTAATCCCAAAACTCTAGTCGATCTCTATTCCCTGGGCAGGTCCTTGAACTGGGTCAACTCTGAATAGGTCTCACGAATGAAGACCTGAGTCCCCTGCTCAAATTATTGAAAGAAGAGAGAGAGCTGCTTTCTCCCAGGGAACTGTCTGCAGAAGCAAAACCAGCTATTCAAAAAACACAGAAGGCCTTGGCAAAAAGACAGGTATATCGCTTCAAGCCGAGCTGCCTTTAAAATTTATTGTCCTGGGGAAATTACCACACTGACATTGGTTGATATTCCAGTGGGCCAAGGGGCTGTGAGATCCACTCTTAATCAGAGAGAGGGTCTTCCTCTCCCATCAACCACTCAAAACTATCACCTAGCCACAAGAGCTGATGGCTCAGCTGACCCAAAAATGCCAGGGTGAGTCTGTGGGAACTGGCTGGTTGTGACATTATGTGTATTGCACCTCCCAGTGAGACTTTCTGGATAAGGCAAACTCTCCCTTGAGAAACTGACCAAAGAGATGTTTGAATACCTGCTGCAGAGCAGTGCTAATCTCCAGTTACCTCTGTAAAGTTACAGTGAGCAAAGATCAGTCCACGCACTGCCACACAAATTGTTTCATAAAGAATTCCACCTCATTCCTTATGGGAAAAGGAGCTGACGCCTACTCAAAGCTCTAACAGTGCATCTGGAACATCCCAGAAGTTGGTGATGACTTGGAGAGATCCTTGGACTCAGCATTAGGAAGCTGATGTTGAATTTGTGCAGGGGTTACCCCTGATAGCTGAACCAGCCGTGGCCGTGAGAGCCTTTGAGAGGTGTCCAGAGAATAGCAGGAAGTTCTCAAGGACACTGAGAACAAATATCTCTTTAGACTGCTCTTAAAACTGATTTATTTGATTTCAAATAAAGAATCTTTTCTATGTGATCGGATTCCAATTTGGCAAGTAAAATTTCTGACGGAAACCAGAAAGTTGGTTTCTCTTGCTTTTCCAGCTGAAAAGGTATGTCTCCCAGATGTATTTTAATCATAATCATTAAAAATTAGTAATAATCATCAAGATAATAACAAGTCATCAGCAATACCATCAATATGTGCCAGGACTGATGCGTCAGCTCCAACTGACACGGGATCTGGTTAAACGTTATTGTGGCCACCTGTCCCAATTGCCAACTCCAGGCCGTAACCGCACTGGGTATCGGGATTAACTCTCGAGGCCTCGGGAGTTGTGAACTGTGGCAGACAAACATCACATACATTCCCAGTTTTGGAACATTATTTGGTTAGCTGAAAATAACAAGAGAAATTATGCCAGGAGATGCCCATCTCTAAGCTGAGGGCACAAGAATATATTTACTGCAGTAGGTCAAGGTATGATTTCTTTACGTACTTTTCTCCTGACTGCCATTTTACCATTTCTTACGTAATTTTTATCAGTTTTTCACAATTGCCAGTTGATTTATGCTACTTTTTCCTTTCTTCACTCCACCCCCTACTACTCAAATATGCTTAAATAAGCTGTCAACATTTCTTCATTTCCTTTTGGTGCCTGTTTCCACTCAGCTCAGATAGTGATCAAGCCAATCTTTTTAGCTTACCAGGACTGCAAGGAAAATTAAGAGTTTAGAAACTTAGGAATTGAAGGTAGGGTGTAAATATTACTTTGTCTCCCTCCTCTTTGCTACCACTGTCCACCCCGCTTGTCAGAGGGGACCATAAAAATGAGGTTCTTTCCCTTTGCTGAGATGACAGTTGCAGCTTTATTTCTTTGGATCTTTTGGAGTGATGTTGCAGGAGACAAAGAGCAAGAGGTATGCTAGATAAGCACTCCTTTTTGAGGACAGGGGAAAAGGGTGTGGGGGAAATTTCACAACGAATAAGGGGAATTGGGGAGAACAAGATAAGGGAAAGAACTTACAAGTTTACATTTTTGGGGGTACATTCTTTTGGTCATACCATTTTTTCTGCCTACATTATAATATGGGGGAAACCAAAATTTATTTGGATTACTTATTATTTCCTGATTGAAGTTCTAAATGTCCTAAGGAAACAAATAAGCCAAGAACCAACCAGATTAGACAAATTTACGTGGCACTTGATATACATCATCTGCTTAAGTGGGAAGTATCGTTGCCTAAGGAAGCAAAGATTTAGTTTCAGGTAAATATTGTTAAAGTGAGAGGCATGGCTTTAAAGCCCATAAGAGTGGATTCCATCCCTCTACCTTGGGGAAATGGGTCCTGACAGACATAGAAAAAACTCACCCAGGACCCTCGTGGGGTGGCAGCCCAGGCTTCTTATCGGGTTTAAACCCCTAGAGCTTCTCCCTACACATGTTCCTGTTAGACCCTTACCTTCAACTTCACTCTCGTTCTGTTTTATAAATCCCACCACCCTGCCACTCTTTGGAGCTCTCTGTCTCTGGATCTAATCTGCGTTTGTTTCTGTGTTAAATAAATGGTTCCCTGAGCAGAAGTCCATCTAGTTGGAGTCCCAGGAGTCGGTCATTGGTAACTATAACCTCCTTGGACCTGATCCAGCAGCTGCGAAATCCAGCAATTGAGTAGAAATCTGCAACGTGTTCTTACAGCAGAAGATCATCTGTCTGGGGTTACAGGTGAGGCATTCATTTTCTCTGAGAATATTTCTAAAATAAATTGATTAATGTAGTAGGTAAGTAATATATTGGGATTTGTATTCAGCAGTGGGCTGTACTTTATTTTTACTGTCAAAGTGCTGGGAGCACAGCACAAATATTTTCCTCTCTCACTATAAATATGTATTGCTTGTTAGGAATGATGGATGTGGTAGTTCTTGTCTCTGAGTGAGACTGTGTAATTCCAATCTTGAGATTGTCATGAAAAGACCTGATGAGCCCCCTGCATCCCTCTTTACTATTTGCGACATCAGAATGAATCTGTATCACACTGCAAGCTGCTCTTTTTGCAATCATTGTCATAAGGTCCAGAACAAAAAGAGAAGAGCAAAAGGAAGAAAAGGCCTGTTTTCTTTTGGGATTTTTGCAGAGAGCATGCAAATATGACATGAACTTAGTTACTGAAGTAAGATACGGCTAAGGTGGTAGACTGCAAGTGTGAGTACTCTCATTTGCCTGACTGCTGGGGATCCTGTGGGGATATCACTCACTCAAGGGAAATCCAAAATAATGCTATTGGTTTAACAGATAAATGGAATAAAGTCTGTGATCTCATATGTAGGAAATGACCTTGTAGGTACAGGAGAGAAATACATGCCCTCCTAATGTTTTCCTCAACCCAGTTCAGTTGTTTGGTGTGGAATTAGCAATGAGAGTTTAAATTTATGCATAAAAGAACTCTAGGTGAGACTGAGGACAGAAAAGAAAGGAGATGAGAAACCTGTACATGGAAAGAGATGGTGTGATAAATGTAACTTTAGATAAAAATTCGTGAAAGAATAAATAAGTATATAATTGTATTTGTAACAATATACACAGAATATAGTGTGGCCTAAGGATTTCTTCCCAAACCCAGCAGTACATACCCATTCAGGCAGTAACGACACTAGGTGACGTTTGTAAGCCTGAAAGAGCAGGACACGGACAATCAGGCTAAACAATAAGAGGAGCCTGGCCGTGATGCCCATCGGCTCCGCACTGGACCTGGACACTTCACCCTGAGTCTCCAACTGACGATACAGTCAGGAAGCACTCAGAACCTTTCACATGCGAAAGGACTCTGCCCAGTTGTCTAGTGTCTCAGCTCGGCGGTTCCAGGAAATTCATTCAACCAACCATCTAGACTCTTTGTTGAACAGCAACTGCTGGGAGTTTGGCCTCAGGACAAAAAATCCCTATAAAAACCCGGGACAGCAGTGCCTTCTGTGTGGATTTGCGAGATCGGTGCCTCTGGGTACAGATCCCTGTCCACCCAGCCCTGCACTGATTTATTTATTTGGTTTTTCTCTTGTTATTTCTGATCAAAATTGTTTTATAATAAATTGCTTTTTTATATTAACCCTATTTTGCCATTGCATTTATAACAATGGGAAACCTTGGCAGAACATCCTTTGAAGGAACAGTGCTGCAAAGGATGCACTGGACCACTCTGGAAACTTCACCATATCATTTGGTTACCACGTTTGGGAAGCAGTTGTTGCCAATCTTAAGGATAGACTAAGAGAGTGAAGCCAGATAATATAGCTAATGTATGTGGAAGGTAATCCTTTTTCCTTTTTTCTATTTATGCTGCCCTGCAGCAGACTTTGATTGAGGTAATGGCGTTTTAATTCCCTTTGTATCCTTTTTTTTCTTCAAGAGATACTGAAGTTTAAAATTGGAATAGCTTCCTTGTAATGGCATTGTTATAAGTAAATATTGAACTGCTTGAAGGGGATATAATGGTTCCTCAGACTAGGTGGTGAATAGAGAAATATTAATTAGTACACATGGTCTGCCTTAGAGTTGCACATGATAGCCTTCAGCAGAAAGGTCAAGTCATAGAATACACATGACTGGGAACATGGTATTTACAGCTTTTGTTAGGAGACAGAATGAGCTTGGGCTGCTTATTTACTTTTCATGTGGAGCTTTAAGGAATTTTTTCTGAAAAGACAAAGAAGTAAGAGAGAAGTTGCTAAAGGAGAAGAAACATCAGTATGATGCCAGATTCCTTTTGACAACTGTTCCCTTTGCACAGTATCTGGTGGTTTGTTGGAATTAATTAGTGGGAGACATTGTGGGAATCCTGGTTCCCTCCTTCAGAAAAATTCAGAACCCCATCCTCATGCCTGGCCATGGTCTAGGGGAGCCTCCTACCATGGAACTTGGAGCCTGGCAACATGGAACATGGAAGCTGGGGACAACCCTGGCTTCAGACAGGGAATTGGTTTTGATTTTCCGACTTACTACAAGTGTCTGAAGTGATATTTTTCTCTACCTTACTAATAGTAAAGAGAGGTAATGAGAGTCATACCAAGGCTGTGTACATCCCTCTCCTCAAGTTCACAGCTCTATAACAGATCCATCAAAAGTGTGTCAGAGAGAATGAGGGCAAGATTATGAAGTAGTGAGATGTGCTTATGAGGGGGATGAGTAAATACTGATGACAGATTAATTGCTTCTTATGTCTCTACAGACAGGATAAGGCCAAGAAAACTAACAGGCAACTTTGGACTTGTTACCATGGTTACATGCTCTGTCTCCACTAAAATCACTCGAGTTTCAGCTACATGCACGTAAAAGGGGGTCCTGATGCTGTTCATAATAATGAGAAAAAACATGCAATATCAAAAAACCATATGTCAACTATATGCAGAAAAGCTGCAAGAGAGGCATTTTCTGTAGAGATGCTTGCTTTAGTGACTGTACATAGGTACATATGCTGAAGATTAAATCCAAATACTGAGTTTTGAAATTTCAGGTTATTACTTTGCTGAACTTTGTGATGTATTATTTGTTCTGTCTTGCACAGGCTGTGTGAGATTCCTTCTCTATATTTCCCCTGATGTCTAGTCCTATTTTTCCCCCTTTATTTAATAAACCAAATTGTCTTTTCGTTTATTAGAACAAAACCAGTCCTTTTTACAAGACTTGTCGTATCAGTAAGAGACAGGTGGCTGGAATAGCAAACTAATAGGTACTTGGATGAGTGCAAGTGGGAAGCAGAAGACATCTGTCTGAGAGTCTTGCTCTGCCAAACTCTTACACCCAGCCCTAGGGACTATGCTGTCACTGTCAATATAAAACTCTTTAGTCTGGCATATAATGTGTCTTCAACCAAAAAGCTGTAATTAAACTAATCTAATTTTTTTTGACTGGGTTAAGTAAGTGGATTTTAGAATTCTCATGTATTTGCCTGGTATTATGGATACAGAATGAATTTATGTCAACACACTCAAACGGTCCATAGGACTTGTTGCTCCTTGAAGGGAGCTTCTCTGCATCCACAAAAAAAGAAAATCCTACAAAAAAGAAAAGAACTTTAAGGGGCCTGTTTCAGGGTTGTGACTAAGATCCAATTACCCTGAGTTGCATGAAGAGAGGGAATGAAAAACATTACAGACTTCATAACTTTGGAGAAATGAAAAATGCCATGGCTTTTTCTTAAGAGAACCTTGAATGGGCTTTTTTGTTTGTTTGCTTTTATTATTTTTCAGGCTCTCTGTGACCCTCTCTCTTGTGGACCTGCTTGAAAGTTTGAGAAATGAACACGGTTCTTTCTGGAAAAAGTTTTCCCACGCTATTCTGCTGCCAAAAACCCTGTCATATAAACGTTCACTTGGGATAGTAGGTTATGAATTTCTTCTGCTTTCCTTCTGTCTAACCTGGAAAGATTTGCAGTGTTAATTAGGCTACTGTAAGGACTAGGAAATGGAATTTTTTAACTTGATTGATGCCTGGAAAAGTGATATGTGAGGCCACAACAAACTGTTCCCTCTCTGCCAAGTGACTGCAGCCTTTATCTTTTTTTCCAGCTGCCCTGGCTCTGAAGAACAAATGCATCCCATTCTGCTTATGCACTAGTGCTCAAGCATTGATATTGGTAAGCAAGAAACTCCTTATTGTGATTTCTGTCAGCAGTTTCTCCTTCTTACAGATTTATATATGCTGGACAGAAAATTTCTTAAAAATTCGAGGTTGCTTACTTTGTTAGTCCCTTTGTAGCCCTTCCTTTTTTTTCTCCTTTCTCTTCAAAAGAGACCACAGAAAAGCTGCAGTAGTGCCTGCTTAATTTTTTTTGTTTGTTTTCTTGACATTGTCCTCAAATAAATTGTAATTGGTGTGATAGGACTTCACTGGGATTAAACGGTCAGGAGGTTTCAGAGTCATGTATTTAGCCTGGTCAAGAAATTGAGTTCTGACTATGCAAAAACTGTATTCTCAGTAAATTAGACACCACTACCTGACCTGTGGTCATTGTACAGTAAAAACATGACCTATCATCATTATAGCACTTCCTGGTCCTTTCTTTTCAGCCACAGGGTTTTAATGAGTCTATTTTGCTATAAAATTTATTATCCTTAGGGCTTCTCAAAAAGAATCCATTTTGTTGAAACAGGGTCATGGGATCTGAAAATGTTTTGTGCTATTGCCCTCCTCATTGGTCATAACTTTTGGACTCTTGACCATCCAGCAACTGGCAAGAAAAGTCTCCTTTTCAACTGTAAGCTAGCAATAGGTCAAGCTCTACAGGATGCACACCTTGAAGGGCATACAGAGGAAATTATTTTTAAATGGAGATACTTAGATATTATTCCACAGTTTGTAGCTAATAGGCTTTTCTTCTTTACTCTTTGCTTGCTTTATGGAATTGTCAGCCAGATTACATAAAAGAGAAATAGTAAAAAAAGAAATTAAATATAAAATAAAGCATATTATCATGAAAAGTAGAAGACATAAATATCTGTACAGGTACATTCAGAAGAATCCATTATGATTTTTAAGGCAAATTTGACTAAAATACTTCTTTAAATTTGATATGGGTTACAGTAGCTAGAAAAATAGCTGAGGAGGCCTGTCACTTTTATGGAATGAAGTTGGAGGAGAAGCCCTTTCCAGTGGTGCTGCAATCATACAGGACAGGGAGAGAGAGCAGAAGATACTGAAACACAATATAAAAATAATTTTTGGGTAGCAGATAATAGAAATATCATGACCTCAGGCTTTAAATTTCCTTTAAAATTCCTTCTGTTACTGAGGTTGTAGCAGACATATGACAGCAGTGGGTAACTCCACTCTGGGGGAACCTCCAGTCCTGACACACTCCAGCAGTCCATGGGTTTCTCCAGGTATCTGCTTTGATACAGACGCTTGTCTTCATAAAGCAGATGGATTGAAGGATTAACACCTGTCATTAATGTCTTGGCTATTAGTGTTTGTGAAGTGCTCTCTATACTCTGGGTTACCTTTAAAAGTTTATTCAAAATTTTAATCATTAAACACAGCCTGTACATCCCTGTAGTATATAATTATTTCCTTTTAACGGCTTGTTATCACAATATACAGGCTTATTCATTACTCCAAAGTGTCCATTTTTTCTCACATAAAGACCAGGAATATAGAAACACAGTATTCCCACACACCCCTATATAGGCCGAGCTTTATGAATAAAGACATGCAAGTATGTGAACAGACATTAAGAATACTTGGATATTCAAAATTAATGGTAATTAATTGACCGCATATCTTATGTATCTGGAATAGGAAGAACATCTCTGAACAGTGTAACAAAAGGAATAATTAACTACATCAGTTAAATCAAGTATCTTAAAAAAGGTCATTAATAATAAAGAAAGCATTACTATATGTTTTTGAAGATTTTTTCGTGACAACTTGAGCTATAAGTACATATAGAACTGTGGGATTTATTGGTGCAGAATATTAAATGACTTCTGGGTGGATAGATATTTTTCTCTTAAATAAAAAGAAATATTGTAAGGTACATTAGCTGGCATCTGCATCATAAGCATCAGGAGCAGCTGCAAACAACAAGTATAAGCAGCATAAAATAAGGCATTGCAGCTTTCCAGCAGCATGAGGAGGCTGGATGTTCACATACCTCTTCAGAGCAGTGAGGACTTCTCAGTAGTAAAGGTGCAACAAGTATGTTTTTCTGCAATCAAGGGTAATTTTTCTTCTCAGGAAAAAAACCCAAAAAAGGTGGGGGTTTCATTCTCGAAGAAAATAAATGGATGGGCATAACCTTTAACCACAGACCAGCGGTATGGGAACTGATTCAAATATGCTGGGTACCTTTCTTTCTCAGAGTAAATATGTGAGATATGTAAGAGGATTCAGGAGGAAAAACTTTCCTTACTGGCCACAGAAGACATTGTATGATGGGAATGGAAACCCTTACTGCAAAGCACCTGGGGCATACCTGAGGGCACGATTGCTCCTTCATGTGGAGTAGGCATATCACACTTGGATAGCTCAGATTCTGAAAACAGGCTGGCTGCAGAAATAGAGAGCTCTGAGACTACTAATTTGTGCTGCAGTAACTCATGGGTCTGTCAAAAAATTTTTGGACAATTAGAGGATTTCATCTGCTGATTCTGCTTGCAAGCAGGGCTTCCAAATCCTGGTGTTAGGTTTTGTGGGTACAGTTGTAGTTTCCTTGTGCTTTAGTAAGGTGTTCTCTAAACTTATAGAAAAAGCCAAGTTTGTTCACAGCGCTCTGCATGTATTTTGTGATGTAGTATATACATAGAATCATACAAACTCTTAAATGAAAACTTATCCTAATGAAAATTAACTCTACAGCCTGTATTAATTACATGTTTGATTCTTAATTTTCCAAAGTCCAGAACAAAATACCAAAAAAGAACAATCTGCATGAATCAAAGGAAAGTGCTTATCTAAAATCTTAGAGATTACATGGTACAGCACATCAAACCCCAAATGAGATGCTCTCCACAGTTTGTGATCCAGCAGCTGCTCTGCTTTGGTAGTTTGTTTTTAATAACAAACATGCAGGGAGCAGTATGAAAAATGAACCCAACAATGACTCTATAAATAAAATCCCATGGATTTTTTACACTCAGACTGAAAAGCAGACAACTTTTCTACATTATTCATTACACTTATGGAGGGGAGTGTGTGCTTAAACTGGTAAGCCTTGTTAAAAATGGAGGGACAATAGAATAATGACTTTTAGGTTACCAGTGGTGATTGGCCTATACTTCTGTCAGATTCAAGGTGCAAAGAATGTATACATAACAGATAAATTCATCTGTAAAACACAGCAGTTAATGTAAGGCCTGTAGTTAATGGAAAGGAGCAATTAGAGTTTAATGTGATGATAGCATCACTAGAAGACCAAAGCAGAAGACATCATGTGGAGGCCGGGGAACAGGTCTCCAGTTCAGAGATCCTGGCTCTTCCCTGGAGAGAGTGGCAGTGTCTATGAGAAGCAGGAACAATGTAATAGTAGAAGGTCCCGAGGGAAAAATGGCAACCATCTGGCCATTTGTTGTGAGGGCACCAATCACCCTCTGGGGGAGGAATCTCCTGTCCTAATGGGGGGCTTCTTTGTGTATTCCCAATAGGGATTTTTAGAGGGGGTCACTGAAGAACGTGCTAAGCCTACGATCCCCCAGCTTACCTGGAAAAAACACCATCCAGTGTGGGTTGATCAGTGGCCCCTTTCCGAAACCAAACTGCGAGCACTAGAAGCCCTCATCGAGGAGCAGTTCACCAAGGGCCACATTACAGAGACCAACAGCCCTTGGAATTCCCCTGTCTTTGTTTTATGCAAACCAGGCAAAGACAGGTGGAGACTCCTCCATGACCTCCGAAAAATCAATGAGGTCATTGAGGATATGGGCCCCCTCCAGTCTGGTATGCCCTCACCTTCCATGCGTCTTTGGGACAGGAAGCTTGCAATCATAGACATCAAAGATTGCTTTTTTAACATCCCTCTCCATCCTCAAGACGCCCCCATATTTGCATTTTCTGTTCCCTCCCCAAACAGCCAGGCACCTCTAAAAAGGTACCATTGTCTTGTTCTCTCGCAAGGGATGAAAAATTCTCCCACCATCTGCCAATGGTATGTAGCCCACATCCTATCCCTGGTGACGGTCCTGTTCCCAGGCGCAGTTATATTGCATTACATGGATGACATCTTGGTTTGTGCCGCTGATGATGACTACCTCTACTGGACTTTGCAAAAGACTATAAAGACTATTGAGGACGCTGGGTTTGAGATCCACGAAGACAAGGGCAGTACACCTGCCCTTGGACCTACCTCGGACTCCGGATTCGTGAGCAGACCGTCATGCCCCAGCAGCTGACCATCAGAGACGACCCCAAGACCTTGTGAAACTTACACCAGCTCTGTGGGCCCATCAACTGGGTACGTCCTCTGCTTGGAATAATGATGGAAGTCCTCGTGCCCCTCTTCAATCTACTCCCCAGCAGTGAGGACCTCGACTCACCACACGCCCTCACGCCGGAGGCCTGAGAATCCATCACCAAGGTCCAGGAAGCCCTCTCTTTGCAGCAAGCCAGCCTGCCTTTCCAACTGGTTATCCTGGGTAAGGCACCGTACTTAAACACGCTCATTTTCCAATTGGACACGGCATTGAAAGATCCACTCCTTATCATCAAATGGATCTTCACACACAATCAGCCCACCAAAACTATCATGACTCTGCAGGATATCATGGCTGAACTCACTAAAAAAGCAGAAGTTTGTCACCGCACTCTTGTGGCGTGTGAGTTCACATACATATTCCTACCATTGACAACTGGGGATTTGGAGCCTTTACTCCAAACCAACAAGAGCCTTCAATTTGCTCTCGATAGCTATTCAGGCCAAATTTCTATACACCCACCTGGCCACAAATTATTTAAAACCACATTTAATTTGGTCCCGAAATTATTACTTAGCAAAACACCACTCAAGGCTTTGACAGTTTTTACTGACGGCTCAGGAAAATCTCACAAGTCAGTAACGACTTGGAAGAACCCCAAGACACAGAAGTGGGAGTATGATGCCCAAGTGGTTGAGGGATCACCACAGATTGCTGAATTAGCAGCTGTCATCAGAGTTTTTGAGAAATTCCAAGAACCTTTCAATCTGGTGACCGATTCAGCTTAGGTGGCTGGAATAGCTATGAGAGCAGAACATGCTTTTTTCACATGAAAGAAGTGTCTAACCCAAATTTATACAGATTGCTTTTTGAATTAAATATCTCATCTCCCACAGAAAGCAACCATACTATATCATGCATGTGAGGTTACACACTGACTTCCCAGAGCCATCCCGGAGTGTAACAAGAGAGCGGACATCTTAGCCATGCCTGCTGGAGCAGCCATAGTCCCAGACATTTTTGCGCAAGCAAAATTGTCCCACCAATTTTACCATCAGAACATCCCTGCCCTGATGAGGATGTTCAAGTTACCCAAGGATCAGGCCAGGGCAATAGTTGCCGCCTGTCCCAATTGTCAATCTTTTCAAGTTCCAGCAATGAATTCTGGGGTTAATCCCAAAGGACTCAACAGCTGCCAAATTTGGCAGACTGATGTTACCTACGTCCCATCCTTCAGGAGAGTTAAATATGTTCACGTTTTGGTGGACTCTTTTTCTGGTGCAGTGTTTGCCTCAGCCCATGCAGGAGAAAATGCCAAACATACCAGCCGACATTTTCTCCTTGCATTTGCTACCTTGGGAGTCCCCCAACAAATAAAAACAGATAATGGACCCACTTACACCTCTCACAAATTGAGAGATTTCTTCAGCCAATGGGGGGTGAAGCACACCACAGGCATACCTCAATCTCCCACAGGGCAATCAATTGTGGATAGGACACACCAGAACCTTAAGAGAGTCCCTGAACAGCAGCAGGGAGTTACAGAGATCATTCCTCCCATTTAGAGGCTCTTTAAGGCTCTGTATGTTATGAATTTTCTGAATTGTTCACTTACAGAGCCTGACCCCCCAGTGATACGGCACTTCTCTAATTCGACCCATGCCAAACTCACGGAGAAGCCACCGGTGCTGATCAAAGACCTCAAATCACAGCAAACACTGGGACCTTTCCCACTGATTACCTGGGGGAGAAGAGTATGCTTGTGTGTCGACACCATCTGGTCCTAGGTGGCTCCCAGGGAAAAATATAAAACCATACTCAGGCTCTGCAAACCCTGCACCAGAACCAGATCAATCAGGAACCCACACAGGTTCTCAAAAACAACAAGCCACCACAGCCTGGAGTCCACCGAGCCAGCCTGCCACCAGACTGTCAATCAGACAGCGACCGATACAGCTTACTGCCAGACCACACGCTTCATATAAGCCAAATCATCGTGCCACCAAGACTGCAAAAAGACAAGCGACAACGTACAGCTCGACACTGTGAAACGCACAAGTTCCTCTAACTCCTTTCCCTTCCCTTTTCCCTCCCCCTCTTCCCCTTCTCACCTTAAATACCTACCCTTAAACTCCCCACTTGTTAATTTGCACCAGACGCATCTTAATGCTGCTGCCGCTGGTGTCTGGTCATGTGTCCCCTATGCACAAAATGACCCCACCAGCAAACCACTACCTCATCCCCTGTACTTGTTCCTTTCTTAATTTTTAAAAGAAAAAAAAAAGGGGGGGGGAGCCCCCTCCAAAACTAGAAGTTAACCTTTTTATGTTCCATTATAGACGATGGAAGGCAGAACCATCCTTAAGTTCCTGACCCTCCGGGTGCTCCTGAGAACATCTGTTGTGGATGCCTGGCTGGTAGCACAGCCCCAGGAGAACGTGTGGATCACACTTGCAAAGACACTCAAGCAAGACCACATGTGCTTGTCCATGGGCAGCACCACCACTCTTTGCCCATGGACAGAGCTGGGAGGAATTTGATGGGCTGTGCTGCTTCAGCTTTTCCAATCACTGCGAAAGCATCCACGCACGCATCCAGAAAATTAACAACCTGGTCCGGGAACTCAAAAGGAAAAGGAGGCCCAATAGTTTTAGGACCTTTTGGGCAGTTGGGGACTCAAGGGATGTGTTGCTTCCATCCTAAAAAACAATTTTTTAATTATCTTAATTATAGTTATTTTTTTATGTACGTTCTGTTTTAAAAAGATGCTAACTAGGTCTCTGGGAGATGCCTTTCTATTAAATAAAGAAGGGGGAGCTGTGGAGGCCCGGGAACCGGTCTCCAGTTCAGAGATCCTGGCTCTTCCCTGGAGAGCTTATCCCTAAGCAACACGCTTTTACCTCATGCAGAGAAAAAGTGTCACTCCCAGAGGTTTTTGAGTTGAACGTGTTAATTTGTTACACCCCATTGGTTTCCCTCCCTATCAATCCACCCTGATATATGTATCCAAGTTTCAACCGCCCCTCTCCTTCCCTATAAATTTCCCATTTTTTTTTTTTCCCCTGTTCGGGGAGCTGCTGTCACTGGCTCCCTTCACTGAGGGCCCTGCAATAATAAAGGCTATTTCTCAATGGAATGCCATACAGCTCTCTAGTCTCTCTCTCCATGTCGCCTGAATGCTGCTGCTGAACTGAAATCCCTCACCGGGCAGAGGATGTGCCTGTGCCCCTGAGCAGTCTTTTTCAGGATGGCTTCTTCAGGGTAGTCACAGCACCCCTGTCATTGACACTGCTGCAGCAACGTCAAGGCAGCCTCTGCATGATATATATCATGGCCAGAACTGAATCTTTGGACAAGATTTATCAAGGAGATCATCCTGCTGATTCATGAAGTTCAGGAAAGGATTGCCTTTCCTAACTCATTCTCAGAGGAGAATCTGGGTGTGACTGCATCTAATCCTAGTCCCAGACTTGGTGAATGGTTTATGTCTGACATATGTGTAGTTAAGCCTTTATATGCTGCTGTCCCAGAGGATCAAGGTTGACAACCCACACAGAAATACATAGAAATAGTTAATTTATTGCCACATCCTGTCAGAAAACAATTTTTCACATCCTCAAATGTTTGACATTAACTGTTAAATCAGGCTTTTTTCAGCTGCCTTCAACATAAAAATAGATGATGCCCCCTTTTCCATCTACATTTTTGATAACTTTTGTCAGTAAAGAAAAGTCCCAAGGTACTTTCTCCCCAGTTAGGTGCCGCACATATCTTGGATTAGTTTTTCTGTGATGCATCATTACTGTTTTTGTTGAAAAGACTGTAATGAAAATGACACACATATCTTTATGTGTGTGTGTGTGTGCAGCTGCATGAGGTCTATATTTATCTTTTCACCTTCAGCAGGTGTTCTGTGTGGGTCCTGCTTGAGGGAAAAATTATGGCTTCTTCTCAACCAGACTGTGAACTCAAGCAACGGGTTTTGTTTGACACAAGACTCTTGCAGGATTGATGGAGTGCATTGGGGTGTTTCTAGGCTGTCAAGAGTGGTTGATTGTCCTGATTTTCTAGTGACAAGGTGAATGAAAGATGATACTCAGAGAAGTCCATTCTTCACCCTCAGCCATAGGGATCTCCAAGTGCAGCTGGCCTGTGAAGACCCACAAAACATGAATGGAAGCATGCTCCAAGCATGGCTCCAGGCACGAGCTGCACCATCATAGGATGAGGGGCAGAGCTGGAGCTTCTGTGCTCCTTCTGTCCCTTTGTAGATCTCAAGATTCTTCTGTTAAGCAGTCACAGAAAATTAAGAGTGTTTAAGTTGTATAAGTGCATTAGCAATCTGGGAGAAAACCACAGATGTACAGTGTCTCACATTCAACATCTATTCTATTTGGTTAGAAGTATTAGTTAAAATAATAGAGAGATTTATTAAATATTGCTTGGAAGTTTCATAGTCCTTCATTATTTGAAAGTGTCCATGCTTGGACAGAAGTTTATCAAAGTTGTATTTTGCACATTGTGCCAAAAGCAGAGGAAACTGGCTGACAAGCATGTTAAAAGACCATAGAGAAAGAAAAAGGCAGAGAAGCAAAAAGTTCAGTTGGCTGCAAAATTGTCACGTGCAGTGCTTCTAGATCTAGATAGATATTTTCCATTTAGTACTGTCAAAGAGCAATAATGATTTCAGCCTGAAGGCACTGGGAGAGGTTGTGCTGATGGGGTTTCTGAGCAGATGATGTCAGGAGTACCACGTGGATGTTGGCATATCAGACCAAATCCTGGTTTTTACTTCAGTGTTAGCAATCTTGAGGGTCACATCCAGCTGAGCTAGGGAACACCTGCCACCTGCTACCATCTGACCATATTTTCTCCAACACAATATTATGATTTAAACAAGTGGTATGTCTCCCATTTTAGGATTGCATACTGAAGCAGAGAGCTTCTACAAGACCCCGTCTTACAAAAAAGGTTGTAATTTTAGGTTTCTTCTAATTTTCAGTCCATTGTAAGAAAGGATAATATGCAGTCTAATCTTACCTATAATTTTGTAGGTTTATTTAATCCATATTTTTTTTGCTGGTAATATTCTATTAAGAATTAAACTTCAAATTAACACCAAAGTATCTGAGGGAATGTTCTATCCTCTTTGCTAGCTGAGCATTATCAACTGTTCTGCATTATTAATTTTGAGGAGGATAAAATTGGAAGTGCTGTGGCCTGGTTCGACATTAAAAATTCATATTAAAGTTCTTAAGTAATCCCAAGGTTTTCAATGGCTTATACAGGATATGTAGAAATATAAAGTATAGAGTTCTATAATTTTTAATTCTGGTGTCTTAATATTTTCTACCATAATGAATTATGGAGGATATTTTTGGTAATGTAAAAGGAATGCTGATAGCAAGGTAAGAGGGTTTGGGAACCTTCCATCCCTTACTAAGCAACATTGCTCATATATTTTTTTCTGTCCAGGTTCTTATTTCTGGTTTTGCTCAATGTATTTCAAAGTTGCCAAAGCTGCACATCTGTCAATGATTGGAATATGAGTTTCTATTTTCTGGTTTTTTCAAATTTAAAGTTTTCCTTCCTAAAAGTGGAGAGTTTATTTCCTTCACTGCAGTCCTTCAAGGTGAAGACTGTCTTCAAAGAGTTTTAGGAAGTTATTTCCACTAGCTATTCCTTCTACTGTATCTTTAAAAACTGTGTGATCCTAGTGCTCAGTTTAGCAGGACTAGCACCTCCTTCATTATTTTATACACTTTATTTTGTTTTATTTGTCTCAATCATCTTAATATGAAGGTCATCTTTAACTTGCATTGCTGTTATGCTTCCTCTGTGTGTGTGTGCATGTAACATCAAAAATAGAGGCTTTTCATGCTCTTCCCAGCTTAACTATCTGGGTGATGGAAGTTTCTGAGGAGATGTTGTGCGCAGTCAGATCCCTGCTATGCCTGAGCCCTGTCAGTGAATGAGCTGTGAGGCACAGAACTCCCCTGGAGACACAGGGTTCCCTGCATAGGAACTGCTGATGTTTTAGTACTCTACAAGACCAGGTTTCCTTCTTTCCAGGCCTTCTTCCCCCAACATTTTGTCTTTCAGCAATGTCTGTTCTATTCTGCTTCAGTATTTTCCCCAGCTGCATGTTAATGTGAGAATAATCCTACAAGCAAGGACCAACAGAAGAAATGTCTTTCTCAACCAGGATAGGCCCATCTGCTTTTGCAATGTTGTTTGCCTTCAGCTTCCTAACTATCTTCCTTCAGTAGTCAACAGAGGGAAAAATGGGCTCAGTTCTACCTAATTCTTACTCTTGGCTTAGGCTCAAAATGCTGACTTCATTCAAGTGAATGTCATTCTAAAAATCTGTTTGCCAGATAATTGTGACAAGGACAGGATTTCACAGTCTGTTTCTGTGCTGGCTTTGGTACTGACTTGTTTGATATTAGTCCAGCTGCTTCCCTTAAGATTGGTTGTCTAATATGAATGGTGATCTTTAGCTGAAAAGTCAGAACACTTGAAGTAGGGGTCCATCTAGGGTTCTAGAAAGCAAACAGCCTCAATTCATACATGCAGACAGAATAAAATTCTGTAGAAATAGAAATCATTGGCAATAGCCCAGTGCCCCTTATCCCCTCATCAATTAAAGGTGAGCTGATTGTGCAGGAGCTGTGGGAGGAGGAGGATAGAGATAGTGCTGAAGGTAGTCTTGCCCCTGATAATTGCAGCTGTGTTAATTACCAGAGTGGGAACAGCCTTGCCCTCACAGCTGTGTCCAATAAGGATGGGTTAGTTGGTCAAATTTAGTTGGAGTCTGCTGGCCATGTTGTGAAGAGGGCCAAGTGTGTTGGGTGTTGTGGCAGGGATGAAAGTTGGCCTGCCACCCTAGTACTGCTTTAGGATTTATCTGTATTTTGGATTTTTAGGGATGCTTTCTTAAAACAGTGCTTTCAGTGTGATGATGGCCAATAGGATGAAGTGCACTGTGGAGTCAGAAGATTATAAAGATGCTAGGTATGAACACAATAAAAACTCAGATGAAGTTTCTTAAGGATCTGCTTTGTATTGTGTCTTCTCTGACAATGACAAGCAGCAGCTGATGTATCCTAAGGAAAATGGTTATCAGTGCAGCTTTCCTTTATATGTGTCTGTAGCATTCTGCAGCTGCTGGATCACGTCCAGGAAGGCTACAGTTACCAGTGACTGACATGGGATTCCAACCAGATGGGCTTCTGCTCAGGAAACCATTTATTCAACACAGGAACAAACTCAGCTTAGAGACAGAGAGCCCCAACCAAAGGCAGGGTGGTGGGTTTTCTAGGACAGAACCAGCAATGGAACAGAACCAATCATAACTCCCTGGGCTGCCACCCCACAAGGGTCTGGGCTAGGGCAACTCTTCCTGGGCTCACAGGGCCCATCCCCCAAGGCAGAGGGATGGAATCCACTCTTCCTGGGCTTTAAATCCATGCCTCTGACTTTAACAATGCTTATCTGAAACTAAATCTTCGCCTCACTGAATGAGGGCACCTCACATGTGTCATTTAATATCTTGAACTGTGTCAATGGAAGAGGTGAGGATGTATAAGGGAGCAACAAACATGGGAATCCCTGGAGAAAATCCAGGGTAGTCTCTCCTGCTTGTGAGTCTGGGTTCTTCTGCTCAGGCACTGAATTTAGAAAAAATTGGTCCACCTGTCCTGGATCTTAGACCACTTACCTATGAAAAGGAGATAATCTCTGCAATATGTGAAGTGCTTTGAAGTCTTTTCTGAGCAAGAGAGACAGAGCATTTAATGCCTTTTCTTCTGATGAAGCTCTGGTACTTAAATATGCAGCAGTGATTCAGAATAATCAATGTGTTGCTTCTATGAGAGGCACAATTCATTCTCTTTTATTGAAAAGATCAAGGATGCAGAGGCAACTCTCTGCTTCCAAGTAAACACTCTTTTTTATGTTCCTTTAGTTCAAATACCAGGCAGTAGGCAGGGAAGCATAAAAGGAAGTCAAGATGCAGGCCTGAAGTAGGTGTTTTGTCATGGATTAATGGCAAATCATAATACATTATTTATCAGATAATAAGTGTAATAATTGCTCCTATTTATAATGAGCCTACCTCAGCTCATTCTCCTTTCATTCCTTCAGTCAAGCTGCCTCTGGAGATTAGCAACACAAAAAAGTCCAAAGGTCATTCCAACAATTTATACTCATAATGACATCCTGATTACCTCCTAACTGAGAAATGTAAACTACAGATGCTTTGGATAATGCAACTGGACCCACATTCTCATTGCATAATACTGAGAGTCCTTGTCTGTCTCACAGCTACCCAGAGAACAGCATCCCCTTTCTCTAATAACCACATCTCCAGAATGATTTTTTCCTCCAGAAGGAAGTTTTATTATCATTACACTTTCCCTATAGGAAGAGTATGATGTTGATATGTAGGTATGATATTATGGAAGCAATACAACTGTGCAATGGGCTCAATTTCAGGACTGCATTGTAGGATAGCATTTTGGCTTTCAGTTAAAAATCTCTCTTCTTGTTGAGATGGTGTGAAGATAATAATTCCCTTTTTTCTATCTTTCTATTTCTATTTCTTTAGGTATTGCAGAAATAGAGGTCACATGCCGAGATACTCACGGCTGTAGGATTAGAAAAAGAAGGGGATATATATAAAATAGTTTTAAAAAAATTAATAAAAAGGTCTGGGCCATAACCCTGCAGGAAACCCCCGGCCTCTGGGTAGAGCTCTGTAAATTGCTAATGCTTTATAGCCTTGGATAGCAGGGTTTTAACACCTCCCGCAGCTGAAGGCTCTCTGCTTGCTGGGAGAAACACTAGGAGCTTTATTCAGTGCCTCATCCTCTGCAACAAAAGAAAGAGCAGACTGAAGGACCACATCAAATGACTTAAATTTGCTTGTGTCTAGTCAGTCCATTGCCTGCCTGATCTTGGGTAACCCCTGCACCCCTTACAGTGAAGGTATTTTTAAGAGGTTTGAGTTGGAAAGTATGGAGTTGTACCCGTTTGTTGCTAGGGTTATTGCCAGGAGCTGGTGATGTGACTCCAGAGCATGACTTGGAGTCATACATCAGGAGTCTTTGTAAGCTTCCTTCACTAGTCTGTCTGTTCTTGGTAGAAATTTCTTTAGTAGTATTGGCTGGTGTAATCAAAATTTGCCAGTAACTAGAAAGCTGCAGCTTTTAAAAAAGAATGTAACTTGGTAGAGAATCATGTAGAATATGGAAAATGCACATAAGAATTTGTTAAGTTATAAAAGTTTCTCATTATTGCCTGCTGAACAGCAAGTGGGATCCTTTGAGATTTCAGAAAAGAATGGATTATTACTGTGGATAATGGAAAAAATTAATAATGCCTTATATTGCTGAACTGATTAAATTTCAAGGAATGCTCTCTATTTTGTGTCTCTTGAAAAGCTAATGATATCCCTCTGTGAAATAACTGTGTGAACTGAGCAAGACTGATATATTAACACAAGTTTGAAATATAAGGAGCCCTCCCAAATATAGATATGTTGCTAATGTATTTATTACCCAGCCTCACACATGGTAGCCAATCTCTTGTCCCATTGAGAGAGCACAAGTGTTACAGTCTATATTTTAGGAATTTCTAACCACTTGTGGTTTTTTAACATGTTGTTCTGCGTCTTCAGAGTTCTTCTTAACTTCTCTTGTTCTAATCCCCAAACCTTCCTTGAAGTCCTAGAGCTCCCCACCAAAAGGCTGTTGGGATTTTAAGCCACCCTGTTTCATCCCAGTGCCAATCAGTCTTCTCTTCCAGTGAGTCAGACAGAGATGCCTCTGTGCAAATCAGTGTTTGATAACTACAACTTGCAAAAGGAAAAAAGAAGACTCTCTAAAGCACAATTTTTGTTTTGCATCTGTGGTAAACTATCTTTTGGTTTCTCTTTACATGATACCATGACTGATAGTTTTTTTTCAGCTCTTCTCCTGGATAGGACTGTTGCAAAACATGGATTCCTAGATAGGAGTGGTTGGCTTCCTTAACCTCTACCTGACTTTTCTCAATTTGCCTGGAAAAGGATAAGAAATCTCATAGGAGTCATGTGGTAAAAGATACTGCTGTAGTCAGTTGGATCATAGAGTACCAAATGCTTTGGGTTGCAAGGGACAAGACCATCTCGTGCCAACTGCTGTGGGTATGGACACTTTACACTAGACCAGGTTGCTCAGAGCTCCATCCAATCTGGCTTTGAACACATCCAGGGATTGTTGCAATTGATGTGGGTAATAGGGGCTGGCAAACAGAAGATTTTGGGATGTAACAGAAAGGAAAGGCCCCTCCTCTAGTAGCCATTACCCTATACTGTATAAGTATAAAGTAAGAGGAAGGAAATGACGATGTGAGGCAATGCTATATAATGTCACATCTCGCTGCAATAAATGCCATTTTGCCATCCACCACATTGGTGTCTGTGTGCCGATGGACCGAGCCACCTGGGTGTGGTCACTGTGCTGTTCCTGAACCAGGCCATCTGCCTCACAGAAGGCAGCAAGGGATAAGACCTACTGTTTGTTTGGGCAAACCTGCTCCAGTGCCTCACTATCCTCCCAGTAAAGGAATTCTTTCTAATATCTAATCAATCTTCCAGTTTGAAGCCATTCCCCTTGGTCATATGATCACAAGCTGAAAGAATGAAGACTGTTGGGAGAGACATATGCAACCAATTACCACATGGACTCTACTCTCTGCCATAAATACCTTTTGATGTGCTTCAAAAGGGCAGTATTGTACCTCAGATAAACCTGTATTTGCATTCAAAATCTTTTTATTAGAAAGCAAGTCTCCTGGACAAGTGGGTAAATCCTGCTAATTTGGTTTCTGCATTGCCTGGCTATGTGGTTCATGTTCCATGGGGTCACATAGGTGGCCAATCTTTCTGCAAAACCCAGTTCTCAGAACAGTAAGAGGCCAAATCCATTGAAGTCAGAGTAAAAGGATTAGATTTCCTCCTACTGAATCCGAAAGTCCCAGAATTCCACTAAGGACTGGGACTTGTTTTAAAGTACTGTAATATCACACCTGACATTGCTGGAGGTGTATCAGATAAATTACTAGAAACAGGAACTTTTAAATATGTATTTTATTGTGCAGTAAGTCAGAAGAAAATGGGAATTTATTGTATTTAATGTATCTTTGTCGTGGTTTAAAACCAATAACTAAGAAAATTACTTATTTCTTGCTGTGAGATATGGATTAGAATAAGGGCAAAACAGGCATAAAACTTAAAAGGAATAAAGAAAGTTTATTGACAAACAACAAGAATAAGAACACCAGAATAAACTTCTAGAAAAACCTTTTCATCCCTTACCTATTTACTATTCTCTCGTTCACATGACAACAGAGACAAAAACTTTGGAGCTTTGGTGGTTAAAACAGTCTCAATTCTTGCTACAGTCCTTTCACCTGTCTTTGTAGAGAAACAGAAGTTTCTTCCTGTTAATTTATGGAGTTTCTCACACGAAAACTATTTTTGTTATAGTTTTCCATTGCCCTGATATCAGCTGCTCAGAGCTGCTGTTATCAGAGCCCACCCCTCCCATTTTCACATCACTCTGAGATGTGTATGGGTCATGAGTCGAGGGATAGCATTTTTAAGGATGAGTATTCAAAGGTAAAAAAAGTCTTCTTCATCTGCTTCTGTGAGCTTTACTAGACAACAGTTTTCTCATTGCCTCTCAAGGCTTCAAATCTCTTAGCACTTCACTATATCATAATTACTCAAGTTTACACTTTGAACACTTTATTCCTCCCTACATACTTTTTATGAATTAAAGGAGTTTTTTTTCAGGACTTCATTGTCCATCTCCATAGCCTAACAGAAAGACATTTCAGCTAAATTAAAGCATCTTCTTAATTTTCTACCTTTCTTGAAGTTTCTTTTCTTTCTTGTCACTGGTAGTTTATAAAGTCTCTTTTCATGTTGATCACTCTCCTTTTTTTTTTCTCTCTGGATAAAAAGATTAATCCGCAAGTCTCATTTGAGTAATGAAAGAGTTAAAATCTTGCCCAGGCTGTTGTAAATAGTTCTGTGGCCTCGGCTGGTGCAGGAACTAGAACCGTCTGTGATAGAAAGTTCCTCATGGCTGCTCTAAAGAGTGTAGTCACCGTCTCTGCTTGCTGCAGGCCCAGAGCCCCTCTCCTTCTTCACTCAGCAGTTTCTGGTGAATTCTATCACGGCAAAACTTGCAGCCAAGCCAGGAACCGGCCCGGCCTGGACAGGGCTCGGGGCAAGCCCCCGCAGGCCCCATCTCCCAGCCGGGAAATGCAGCAGGCCCAGCCCGGCCCTCGCCCGGCCGCATGGCCGGGCAGAGAGCGAGAGGCTGGGGCTCTGCTACTTTTCACCGCCAGGAAACAAAGAAAACTCAGATAGCTCTGGTTTTACACTTTAAAGTAAGGTTCACAAGTTAATCCCACTTTTCAATAGCCTAAACTGCTGTCAATTCTCAGCAATGGCCCATAATTGGTCAGGAAAAAAAACTCTAGACAGTTCCCAGCAACTTCAACTTTCTTAAAGGTAAAGTAACTCCATGACAATCTTGTAGAGAGGGCCTTCTGAAAAATTGTCTTCTTCTCCTCTATAGTCTTCTGGGAAATTGGGACTATAGTTGTTAGACACAGTTTGATTGAGATACTGCTAGCAAAAACGAGGGAGAAGATGTCCTGATTTGTCAGTAGAAATTGCCTAACAAAGCAAAGCTGAAACAAACTTCCTATCAACATTACTCTGCCAGACGGTAAGAAAGGTTTTCTTTCTTTTAAACATTGTATGAATTCAGGCCAAATAATGAAGCTGACAAGCAGTCCCCAGCTATACATGGGAAAAACTAGCTCATGCTACTTGTATGCAAGTGGATTTATGCTCACATAATAAACTGTGATGTCTTTTGCATAGTATTTATGGCCAAATCTTGTGTAGTGAGAGATTCAGTAGGTTAGGCAGGGTGGAAACTAAATTGACTCTGTTCGGATGAGCTCGGTAATGGCTAGTAGTACAGCAAAGGGATCAAATTGCTTTCAAGTGCCAGACAGCTTTTTTATAGTGATTATAGGTTTTTCTGGTTTTGACATTGTTTGATATGAGATGTTTTCATGCTATTTCAGGAAGTGGGTGTGTATAGCAGAAAAGTATCAAAATTGCTGAGAGTGAATTCCATCAAAGGTTGTGTCTTTTAACATAAATCTCCAACAATTTCTAGCATAATGGGAAAAGGACCAGTGCAAAGTGTACCTTCCTCTCATGACCACAAAAATTATCTACAGTGAGAAAACATAAGAAACATTAAATATGTGCTTCTGCATGAAACACACACCAGAAGACAAGAGAGTCCTGGGGATGTATGTGTTAAGTAACAAAATTCAGTCACTCTTGGCTTATAGTATCAAAGTTCCATTGACACATGGAAGAAAGACTACATTGTTGAGAGACCCCCGAGCAATTCACCAGTCTTCACAGAAGTAATCGTGAACGCCGTCTATCTTTATTTTTAGCACACCTTTTATAGGGTT
>NC_031771.1:647565-651176 GCF_001522545.3 Parus major
TTGTGCAGACAGACCTTTACCAATATATAAAATACAGCAACACTACATAACCAGCAAGGTTATAAAGTAGGAATGTTTTTAGTGCTGGATGCATGGGGGATTGCTCCACCACAAATGTGTGTGCCAAACAGAGCAGACGCTCTATATATACACTTAAGTTCATACATATTTAATGAAGCTTCAAGGTCACCTATACATATTCATAACCTATACCCACCTACTCTTGCTTTGTATGTTAATCAAATCAAATTCATCGTTCTGCACTTGTGCACTGTCTCCTGATGGTCTTGGGCAAGGATCGCTGGATGAAGTAAGTAGTCATCCTCATGATGTCCTGTGGATAAACCTGGTCTTTGCACAGGCTCTCTTGGTATCTGGCTGTCCTTCAAGGCTTCTGGCCACAGTCCAAACTAAAGATCTAGACTTTAATAGTATTTAGAGCACTAGTTCCTGCTTTATCAGTCTTAAGCAATAGGCCAGATCCTGTTGTTGCATAGCAAAATCTGTTCTTAACACACTTGGTTATGCAGCAAACTATAGTTGCATGATCTTAGTTATAAGTTATAACTTAAAACTTAAAACCTATAACTATATAACTATAAATTATATAAATATAACTTATAACTATATATATATATATATATATATAGGGAACTTTTAACTAAGTTCCCTATATCACCATTATTGCTTTCATAGCTCATTATGCTATTTCTCTGCTTTTTTATACCTGCAGTAGCAGGAATATCTAGCCAGAACTCAATTCTGTATCTTCCACAGTGATGAATGTTTCCATTACACCCATATCAGGATGAAGGCCGGGAATAAAACCTGTCTTTATTGAACTGATGGAAGGATTATAAGGGCAGTATCATGCATTTGCTTAGCTGACGTTGGGCTGAGTCTTGTTTCTGCAAGTATAAGTACTGAACTGACAGCACAGCCTTTTGTAATGAGGCATTTTTGTATAAATGCTCTCACATAAGCTAAGTCTCTTCTGTGCTGGAGTCTTTTTCTGTCTCATCCTTGCATACATATACTGCTTTAGGTTTTGACACTTAACAACAGCACAAGTTAATCAAATTCCAAAAAGTTTTCCCACCCATATTGTATTTCACTTTGGAGCAAGATTTGGAGACTCATATGACAATGAGAACAGGGAAAGAACAGGGAAAATCAGGACAGACTGGTAAGTGACCCAGTTAACCGCTCCCTTTACACAACACTGACTTTTTTCTTCAATAAACTCTCACTCAGAGCAATCTCAATTTTTCATCACAGAAATTTCCAGTGCACTCCCAGAGGGTTTACATAAATCTCACTGCTCTTTCTCATTTTTTTTTCCTTTCACACCCCCCACACCTGAGTCCCTGTGTTGCCATTTGTTTAAATCTTTTATCCTTAGGTTAGTACTGATGGCAATATGAATTACCCATCCCCACCTCCAAATATTCCACAAAGTCTCCTGTTCTCACCCTGCCATGCTTCCAGCCACAGAAGTGATGAAAGAAATTTGAAAGGAATAAATCTTTAACCAAGCTCAGTGCATTTTCCTTTTCACAGCTTGTTATGTTCTGGATATTTCTTTTGACTGGTCTTCATTCCTTGTAGAACTAGCTCTGAAGTGATTCCTGAAATACTTGTTCTTCTGCTAGAAATTAACAGCAGCACATACAGTATGAGAAAAGAAGGGCAGTTTGGGCATCAAGTTAAACAAGAGCTTTGTTCTGACTCTAGCAGAGTTTATATATATATAAATTTTCCTCAGCAGGAACACATTAGTTAGACCTCTGTGTGCCTAAGAGTCAATCAGACACATTCAATCTCTGACAGAAGAGCTCAATGGAATCAGGAAGGGGATAAAAGCATGACAAAACCCCTCAAAATCCCCAACAACAACAAAAGAGTTTAGAGTTTCCTTCTAGTCTCCAAATCTTACTTTGCTAAGAAGTTTTTTAAAGAACACTAAGCTTTGAAGGCCCAATCTGCCCAACGAACAAGGGCAGATAATTTCCTGGATATTGAAACAGGTTCTCAAGCCTAATGCACAATCTTCAAAAAGGGAAAGAGGTGTAAGGAGCTCTGCACAGTCCAGGCTGTAGTTTCCAGAGGTTCAGCTTCTCATGTTGAAGTGCTGGTGACTTTTGCTGCTGTACGGCCTTGCATGTGGGATGGTGGGATGGCTGACACTGTAGGATGCTGCAGCGAGTCACCATGTATTCCTATCAGAAATCCTATCAGGAGGTGATACAAGCCTGGGTTTTCATTTAAATGCTTCACCCTCTGATGGAATAGCATTCAGTTTTTATGGGGTGGGAATTGGAAATGAGTAAAAATAACTCTTGTCCTGACCTTTCTTCCACACTGGCAGGACTCTACCTAGAGCTTTGGTTTTCTCCTTCCTTATGCTGGGATTAATTCAATTTTTAAAGGCTTGTACTCTTAGAAGTGAATCATCCTTGTAATTTAGCAGCAACCTGGGAATCTTTCTCCATTCTTTAATTAATCTAGTCCATTGATCAGAATAATTTTTGGGAAGCCATGGAAGCTTTCAGGTCAGACTCTTGGAGTTTAAGCATGAGTTGATTAGCTCAAATAGAAAAATCCTATCGGGACTGATGAATTCTTATCTCCACTATTGACATTGACAGTTCATTTTTCATTTTTCATCAGCTTTACACTTTACAGAAAACTTGCAAATTAAGAAGTTTATTACTAGTGGATAGAAAGGTGATGGAAAGAGGTGTGTAATAGTCAGACTTCAGTGACTATTTTGAGGAAAAGATATGAATTAAACAGCTAACTCTGAGGTATGAAATGAGAAATCTGATTTCTTTTTTAAATGCTGATGGAACAACCATTCATCACTATGTTCTGTATTTACATGAAACATTAATTTGTCTCTGGTAATTACAGAAAGGCTTCAGTTAGCCCCAGGTTTATGAGAAGTCACTCTCAGTGAATTATCAGAGCACAAAAACTTCCCTGAGAGTCAATGTCGTGGTTTTAAAGCAGTAGCTAAAAAAAAAAATCACCAGAAAAAAAATTACTAATTTCTGGCTGTGAGATATGGATTAGGAGAAGGGCAAAACAAGCTTAAAACTTATAAGGCACAAAGAAAGTTTATTGACAAAAATACAAGGATAAGAAACCAGAATAAAACCTCCAGAAACCCTTTTTCCCCCACCACCCAACCATTCCCTTGTCCAACTGACAACACAGAGACAAAACCTGGTGGTTAAGGTGGTCCCAACTATATAGTAGCTTTTCATCAGTCTTTGTAGAGAAAAAGAAATTCTCTTTTGTCATTCTATGAGAAGCTTTTTGATTTAAATAAGCCCTACCTGCAGTCCATGCTTTTCAAGTTCTTTGTCAGGCTCTGTTCCAGGTTCCAAGATGTTCTTGTTCCAGGTTCTTTTGCAGCCTTTGTTCCAGGTTTCGAGACGTTCCTGTTCCAGGTTTCATGGTGGGCGGTTCCTTGTTGCTCCTGTTAAGGAACCGCCTGGTACAGCAAGCCCGATGCAGTGGCCCGGTGCGGCGGCCTGACCCGGCGGCCTGGTGCAGCAGCCTGATGTGGCGGCCCTGTGCAGCAGCCCGGTACGGCGGCCCGGCGC
>NC_031771.1:651613-652046 GCF_001522545.3 Parus major
AAACAGGAGAAGAAGGTCTCCTGGCCCTGTTTTTATCAGCTGGGGGCTCGTCCGGGATCACCACACCCACTGGAGACCCCCGACAGGACGGCCGCCTGCTTCGTGGGACCCTTGGGAATTGCTGGTGACCCCCGGACCCTGGGAATCGGCGAGGGATAAGCGACGCAGAGGAGCACCGGCGTGGTAAGAGCATCCGGTGGCGGGTATAGAGGTGTGCGAGTGGGGTGTGAATGAGATGGGGGCCGGCAGCTCGGACTCCCGAAGTGAGAGTGGACCCCTCAGTACCACGTTTCCGGACTCCCACGAGGGGGCTGGCCGGGAACAGGGGGAAGTGAGTGGAGGATGAGAGATTGAGGAGCGTCTTGGAAAGGGGTATATGGAGGGGCAGTTGGGAACCCCTCTGAGACCTAACCCCTAGGGTCAGGTGGACCCT
>NC_031771.1:652146-656137 GCF_001522545.3 Parus major
AGGGGTATAGGGAGGAGCAGTGGTGAACCCCTCTGAGACCTAACCCCTAGGGTCGGGTGGACCCTGACGTACAGGGTTAAGTAGACCCTGACTTCGATAACGGATAGAGAAAGTTGAGTTGTTTTGAAGTTTTGTTTGAAAAGGAGCAAAGATAATTTTCTTTAAGAGACAGTAATTTTCCTTTCGGAAATACTTTCTTTTGGGAAGAGGCCAGGAAAGTTTAGTTGCAGTCCAGATTTGTGTTGCCCGTCATTAAATTTCCATTTGGGTAGGGGCACCTTATCCATTATAGTTTGAGGCCTGGAAAACATAGGGGGTGTGTGAGTACTGGGAAAGTTGAGTTGTTTTGAGGTTTTGGTTTGGAAAGAAGCAAAGGTAAAAATTTTTTTTATTTTTTTTATTATTCTGGAGAGTTTTTTTTCAAGAGGCCAGGAAAGTTTAGTTGCAGTTCAGATTTGTGTTGGTTGCCCGTCATTAAATCTTAGTTTGGGTAGGGGCACTTTATCTATTTAGTTTGGGGGCTTGGATGATTACAGCTCCTATAACTCCTTCCCCAGCCGTTGTTCCCTCACCTCCTCCTAATTGGGGTCAGAGCAAACCAACACAACCATTGTCACTGTCATCTCTACAACCTTCCGGTGACCCTCCACCTACTGTTCCTGCACAGTCCGATGCTGCTACTAGCCCTCAACAGAGACTTACCCCCCAAGCAGATGGTCCTAAGGCAGATGACGGACCATATTGTAATACTCGGTCCAAGACTTCCAAGGCAGAAAAACTGTTCCCTCTTAGGGAGGTTCCTATGGGTGGGGCAGCTGGTGGCATTGAGTTTGTGAACGTTCCCTTGACTGCTTCAGAGGTCAGAAGTTTCAAAAAAGAAATAGGGAATTTGGTGGAAGACCCAGTGGGAATAGCTAATCAAGTGGACCAGCTCCTGGGACCCAACACATATACATGGGGAGAACTTAATTCAATCTTCAACATACCATTCTCCTCAGAAAAGGTCCGGCTAATAAGAATGGCAGGAATACGGATTTGGGAACAAGAAAATAGACCAGGACCCCCGGGAGATCAGAAAGTACCCATAGCAGATCCCCACTGGAACCCCAATGAGGAAGAAGGGAGGAGAAATATGAGAGAATATAGGTCCCTGATGGTGAGGGGCATAAAAGAGTCAGTCCCCAGAGGGAGCAATGCCAAATTGGCATTTGATGGCTCGCAGGAGAAGGATGAAACTCCGGCTGCCTGGCTAAACTGGCTGAAACGGAACTTTCAGCTGCATTCAAGTATTGACCCAGATGGTCCAGAAGGCCAGATGCTCTTGAAGGTGCAATTCATTGCCAGAGAAAGTACAGGATCAGAAAAAGAGCTCTGGCAGCAACAAGTCAAGAGAGGCCGGGGCCAGCAAAACCTTGGAAGAGATATGCAGAAAGAGCAAGGAAACCATGGGCTGGACGTTGCTTCTATTGCAATGAGGTTGGACATTTTCAAAGGGACTGTAAAAAGTTGCGAGTTGATGAAGCCATTGCCCAAGAACAAGATGTTCTGGAGAAAGTTTTAAAAGGGGTGTCGGAGGCTTTATATAGTAGAGGACCCCATGAAACACCTGACAGAGCCCTTGGCAAACTTTGAAGTGGGTCCACTGAGAGAGGACATGGAATTTTTAATAGACACTGGGGCTGAAAGATCTAGTATAAACAAGTTGCCATCAGGAGTCATCATAGGCGAAAAGACCTGTGAGGTAATAGGGGCAGAGAGGAAACCATTTAGAGCTCCGGTGATCGAAAATGTGGAGATAAGAGGAAATTCCAAGTAATGCCTGGTGAATTTTATCTAATTACCCAAGTTGGAAAGTAACCTACTAGGTAGAGACCTGCAAGTTCGTTTAGGTGTGGGAGTAATCCCTGAAGATGGGAAGATGGTGGTAAAAATTATGGCACTTACCCAAAACGAAATGGAGGAAATTAACCCAGAAGTGTGGGCTGGCCAAGGAAAGAGAGGACTTTTGGGGATACCCCCAATAGTGGTGGAGATGGTGAAAGATACCCCACCAGTGAGAGTTAAACAATACCCCATTTCACTGGAGGGAAGAGAGGGGTTAGCCCCAATAATCAGACAACTGTTACAGGAAGGGGTCTTGGAACCCTGTATGTCCCCTCACAATACACCCATTTTGGCTGTAAAAAAAGCCGATGGAAGTTACCGGCTAGTACAAGACCTACGAGAAGTCAACAAAAAGACTGTCTCCAGGCACCCTGTTGTGCCAGATCCCTATACCCTCCTCAGCAAAGTGCCGAGAGAACATCAATGGTTTACCACCATAGATTTGAAAGATGCCTTTTGGACTTGTCCTCTTGCAGAGGAGAGTAGAGACTGGTTCACTTTTGAATGGGATGATCCCGTTACCAGAAGGAAACAACAACTTAGGTGGACACGTGTCCCGCAAGGATTTTCAGAGTCACCTAACCTCTTTGGGCAATGAATAAGACTTTCAAAAATGTGCTTACTAAGTTAATTGAGGAGACCAAAACGAACTGGTTAAAGTGCCTGCCTTTAGCTCTTTTACGGGTCAGGACCAGGCCTCGGGCGGACCTAGCGGTTTCTCCGTATGAGATGCTGTTCGGGCTCCCATTTCTCACTACGTCCCTTGGAGTCGGGAGCTATGCAGATGGAGAAACAGCTACTCAGGAATACCTAAAAACTATAGGGAGAGCCCTAGAGGACCTACGTAAAAAAGGTTATCTTCCTCAAACTTCCCCATTAGATGTCAAAGTGCACAACATCAATCCGGGAGATTGGGTGTTAGTGAAATCCTGGACTATTGCCCCATTGACTCCTAAGTATGAGGGCCCTTTTCAGGTCCTCCTCACGATGAACACTGCAGTCCGGACACAAGAGAAAGGATGGACACACATCACTAGGGTGAAGGGACCCGTGACACCCCCTGACCCGGAACAAGATCATCCCAAACCCACAACGAAACCCCCTCAATGGACAGTGTCCAAGGACCCAGGGACTTTAAAGTTAACCTTCAAGAAGAAGACTCCCAGTAAGAAAGGAGTATAAAAGACTTTTATCTGAAGTTATCATTGGGTTGTTCAAGTTTTAAAGTGTAAAGTTGTTGTTACACCCTGAAATTGTAAAGTTGTTACAAGATTGTGGTTACACTTCTAACTTACCAAGTTGCTATAGTTCAGTGGGAGAGGCGAACTTTGTTTCCACAAAAACAGGAGTATTTTAGGGCTCTCCGAGGCTTAAGCCAAAACTCCCGCTAAGATCTCCCCTATATATAAAAAAGTTTGAGAAGAGGTTCAGAGCAGTAGGAACAGAAGGAACTCCTCTCGTGCACCTCTTTGAAAATCCCAGGAGGCAAGGCCAGGTAGGCTGATCTCCAGGGATGGCCTATACTGGACTCCTAGGGAGTGTGGTGTGGCTCTTGATGATTCGGGTCTCTGAAGGAGATCCATCAGGACCATGCACCAGGTGCTACCAACCTCTCTATTATGAAGAAAAGTTCCTTACTGCAAATCTATATGAATCTAAATCCTAAATGCATAAACTCTTCCCTAGCCATGCCATGTCAGGAAGATAGACAGCGATATTGGATGGCCAAAAACACTGCCACATACCGGCAGAGACTACTGGGGGAGTGTCCTGTGGGACAATGGCTGTGTTTCGGAGATGAATTCAGGCAAAATAGACCGATTGACCTGGTAAAGCAAAAAGAAATAACTCATCCCAGGGATGTGGGGGGAGAATTGGACCTTCCTAGGGGGAAGAACCTATTTGTAGACCTGGTAGAGAGAATAAGCCAGGAACCGAATGTAACCAACTGCTGGGTGTGTGGTAACACCCAAATGACTGATATCTGGCCTTGGGAGGGTATTAGTTTAGGACCCTTGGAATTACTTAAGTGGAAGCAAAGTAAGCCAACACTCCCATCTTTAGGAACAAGAAAGATAGAACAATGGAACCTAAAGAACAAGGTGAT